>NC_134404.1:245257022-245504522 GCF_038048845.1 Mixophyes fleayi | reverse complement strand
TTAAAAGGGGCGGTCTCATCAGGAATAGGGTGAGAGAGAAGGAACGACCAGGGATCCTTAGGTATCTGTTGTTCAGATACAGAGTTAATAAGTGCAAGGACCGTGGGGCAGCACAGTGGCCTAGTGGTTAGCACTCCTGCATCACAGCAATGGGGTCATGAGTTCGATTCCCGACCATGGCCTTATCTGTGTGGAGTTTGTATGTTCTCACTGTGTTTGCGTGGGTTTCCTCCGGGTGTTCCGGTTTCCTCCCACACTCCAAAAACATACTGGTAGGTTAATTGGCTGCTATCAAAATTGACCCTAGTCTCTCCCTCTCTGTCTGTCTCCCTGTCTGTCTGTTTCTGTGTGTGAGTGTGTGTCTATATTAGGGAATCTAGACTGTAAGCTCCAATGGGGCAGGGACTGATGTGAATGAGTTCTCTGTACAGCGCTGTGGAATTAGTGGCGCTATATAAATAAATGATGATGATGATTCAATAAGGGATTATACGGGGGCAAGTCCACCATAAATGTAGCATTGTGCCTCTCTGGCCACATTCCCGCCAACCGCTCGGAGTAGCAGTGGGAATCATTCTAGACAACTTATCTTGGGTATAGTACCACCTATAGTACAGCTTGTATGCAGTTTCTTTAATAAGTGTGGATATTGAGCTCTTGGCAATCCCCTCTCTGACCTCCTCCCAACGTTGGATTATATTTTAGCATATACAATTTACATCACACTTCTCCAATAGCACAATGTGCATCTCTGCAGTCTCTGCTACCTTTATTATTTTTACTATATATAGCGTTGGGGTGTTGCTTTTTTTTTTTTGCCTGAGCAAGGAGTATTCTAACATGCTTTTTAAAATCCTTTGATAAGCTTTATTTTGCACAACACATGTAGTCAGTTTAAAAGCAAACCTACGGATGCTGCTTCACAGCACGGAAATAAAAACTGGTGAAGAAGCCGCTTATGCATCTACAAGCCAAATGAGCTCTTTCTCGTACCCCTGGGCTGTGGGCTGCAACCTTTGCCCTCTGTTGTAAGATACATAGTAAAGGGTCCAGAGATAAGTTGAACAGCAAACACAAGAATTCCAAGGTCTTCGGGACGGACACCACAAAATAAAGGTCCCCTGCCTTTGCTAATGACATTTAGCGCTACTTGTCTTCCTCTCTACATTTGATACTAAACAAAATAGAAGAATTTGGATCCATATCAGGACTCTCCATTAACTCTGAGAAATCCACTGCTATGTATCTTAGGCTAGGGACTTACTGTCCATCCGCACTTGCTGTGGGGGAAAAAAGCTTCACCTACTTATGTGTTCAAATTATTTAGAATCCCTCTTCTTTATACCAGTTGAATAGTTCCAATATTATCTCCTCTGTCGCTAAGGAGGTGGTATGGTGGCGTTGTTTCCAGCTCTCCTACTTAGGGAGGGTACTTTTGAGCAAAATGATCTCCTTCTCACAGCTCGTGTATCCCATACAATGCTTACCGCTTCTCCTCACTCAAAATGATACCAAACTCCTGCCTGTACTCTACAGAAACTTTATATGGGACCACAAACGAACAAGGATTGGTTTGGTCAGGCTCCAGCAATCAAAACCCAATGGTGGGATTAATTTTACGAATATTACTCTCTACAACTGTTCAGGCCTTTTCGGACACCTCCGAGATTGCCTACACGAGACAGAAATATACACAAACCGTTCTTTAGATAGTGGATTCCTCTCAAATATATATCATATCTTTTATCCACCTGCATGACCAGGAAATACCCTAAGACATAAAAGGCAACAGTCTTCTGTGGACCACAAGCAAGGTTTGGCACATCCTAAGACTCAAAACTCATTTGAATTCTCGTAGATCTATATTTCAATCACTCTTATTGAACCCTGATTTCAAGGTGAGCTCCTCATTCTACCCGTTCATTGCGTGGAAAGAGGATTCACCACAATAGCATGCTTGTTGGAATACCTCTGGTAAGCGCTTTCTTATGCATGCACAAGCAGTGTAGAGATTCCCTTTTGAATATTTTCAGGCACATTTTGTTACCAGCATAGTTAGAGGTTTCTCCAGTCTAGCAAAAAGTGGGATGTCCCCATGGCGCTCAAAAAGTGGAATTGTCGTGATTCTATGGATATTAAACCTTTTATTGTTTAGGTATCAAAAATCATAGACATATATAATAGGTTGAAACCTTGATACAAGTACACAGATTGATAAGTCTCTTATACAGGTGTACATATATAAAACATAATCTGGGTGCACAAATGAGTAAATTCTTTAAACACGTGTACATATAACCAACATGCGTAGAAATACATATAAAATGACATGCATACATAGATGCAAATGTATAGATGAAAGTATATGGAAACTCTGACAGTTAACTTCTTGGTTATAGGTAGCTGAGTATGCAGAGTCCAAAGTTTCAGTACAATGATCCTGTGGTAAAAGGGTCAGTCTCTGGGACATTTTTGTTGAACTTTTCAAACAGCTGTTTGAACTGCTTTGAAAGTTCCCAAAGGGATCCAGGTCCTACACAAGTAAACAAAGTGCTCCGGTGTGAGCCGTATCAAACCGGACAAATGGCAATATTGCAGAGGGAGGATAGGAGTCCAAAAGACAGAAAGAATGGAGTCTTGCGTAATAAACGGCAGACTTACCCTGGACGGGCTAAACAGCGTTGCTCCATTTTCCAGTGAAATGCCCCCTTGTGTAAACTGTGCCTAGGTCCTGTGATTAGAACAGAGTCGCGCCGGAGTCCGAATGACGCGCATGCGACGAAGATGCTGGTATCACTCCTCAGTTGTCCTCGGTTGTATAAGTCCAAGACTCGAGGTGGATGGCTAGTAATAGCTTCTTCAGGGAAGTGTGGACCTAGAAAAAGGGGCATCTCTTTAAAGGCGCCCAAGGGGAGGATCCCTGTTCTGATTGGTTGCCGTAAGATAGCCTCCCAATTGGTCCAAATTCTTGATGGATAGGCGAAGGAGTTGCTGAGGGTGAGTATAGTGTAAAGTGGCCTCCCAATTGGCCCACATTTCTGATTGCCACATTAAGGTGCATATCAGGACTCCCATAGGGACAGTGTGCATAATGAACATAAATAAACAACGTCAAGGTCAACAAGTGTTGAGGGGTGGTAAGCGACTCCTCCTGGTGGCCAGAAAAAAACATTTTGTAGGTGTGGTCACAATCAGGGGTTCCACCATTCAGCCTTTTCAAGGATAAGCTATTTTAGATACAAGTTGGAGGCCATGCTTGCAAGAATCGAGTCAGGACATTTTTATTGACATGTGGGAGAGCTACAGTAATTCCCTTCAATCTGACCTGAAATCACAGATATACCACTGCTTCTCATCAACATCTTGGTATGAACTTGAATCATTGCTGATGACCCTCCTTTCCAAATGTAGGGGAGGGTGGTTTCCCTGTGTGTGGCATTGCCAGGTTTCATTGTCTCATTGATTTAATCCTGCTAATTATAAATACTGTAACTATGGATCTCTTATTTTGTGATCTCTAACTCTGATTACTTCTCGCATGTTTATATAATTTGAAAATCCTCCTATAATATGGCTTGCTATTTTATAACCTTATAATTGTGTTTCAATCACCTTCTAACTATGTCTGTAACATACTGTTTGTCTATTCACCAATGTATTTTCTGTTGTAATTGCCTGTACTGCCCCACTTTGCTTCGGAGGCATCAACACCTTTAAAAAATAAATAATTTTTCCTAACACACTCAGCACATTTATTTTAAGTAATTTTCATTTGTTCTGTTGTAATCCAATTGGAACTTTTATTTGTTTTTGGTACATTTATATGTGAAAAATATAGCACAGCGCTGATTTAAATTGCTCATGTTAATCATAAGTGGGTATGTACAGAATGCACTCTTTTCAGTGTGGACACATACTGACTGTACTAAAGTAGAACAAGCAGTGTCCAAAAAGTTGTAATGCAAATGCGCATGAACTCATAGAATGGGTTTATAGTTTTGTCATGTCTGTATAAAAAACTCAGTGTTAGTACTCCAGATGATACAGTGAAGTCCATAAATATTGGGACATCAAGACAATTCTCATATTTTGGGCTCTATACACCACCACAATGGATATAAAATGAAACTAACAATATGTGCTTTAACTGCAGACTTTCAGCTTTAATTTGAAATCCAAATCAGATGAACGGTGTAGAAATTACAACGGTTTCTATATGTGCCTCCTACTTTTTAAGGGACCAAAAGTAATGTGACAATCGACTCAAAAGCAATTTCATGGACATGTGTGGGCTATTCCCTCGTTATTTCATCATAAATTAAGCCGGTAAAAGGTCTGGAGTTAATTCTAGGTGTGACATTTGCATTTGGAATCTGTAGCTGTCGACTCTCAATATGAGATCCAAAGAGCTGTCACTATCCATGAAGCAAGCCATCATTAGGCTGAAAAATCAAAACAAACCCATCAGAGAGATAGAAAAAACATTAGGTGTGGCCAAATCAACTGTTTGGAACATTCTTAAAAAGAAAGAATGCATCGGTAGAGCTCACCAACACCAAAAGACCCGGAAGACCACGGAAAACAACTGTAGTGGATGACAGAAGAATTTTTTCCCTGGTGAAGAAAACCCCCTTCACAACAGTTGGCCAAATCAAGAACACTCTCCAGGAGGTAGGTGTATATGTGTCAAAGTCAACAATCAAGAGAAGACTTCACAAGAGTGAATATAGAGGGTTCACCACAAGATGTAAACCATTTGTGAGCCACAAAAACAGGAAGACCAGATTAGAGTTTGCCAAACAACATCTAAAAAAGCCATTACAGTTCTGGAACAACATCCTATGGACAGATGAGACAAAGATCAACTTGTACCAGAGTGATGGGAAGAGAAGCGTATGGAGAAGGAAAGGAATTGCTCATGATCCAAAACATACCACCTCATCAGTGAAGCATGGTGGTGGTAGTGTCATGGCGTGGGCATGTATGGCTGCCAATGGAACTGGTTCTTTTGTATTTATTGATGATGTGACTGCTGACAAAAGCAGCAGGATGAATATGAGCAGATTATATTGCCCGAAACCCTTCAGAATTCAGTCAAATGCTTCAGAACTCATTGGACGGCGCTTCACAGTGCAGATGAACAATGACCCGAAGCATACTGCAAAAGCAACCAAAGAGTTTTTTAAGGCTAAAAAGTGGAATGTTATGCAATGGCCAAGTCAATCACCTGATCTGAATCCGATTGAGCATGCATTTCACTTGATGAAGACAAAACTGAAGGGAAAATGCCCCAAGAACAAGCAGGAACTGAAGACATTTGCAGTCTAGGCCTGGCAGAGCATCACCAGGAATGAAACCCAGCGTCTGGTGATGTCTAGGCGTTCCAGACTTCAGGCTGTAATTGACTGCAAAGGATTTGCAACAAAGTATTAAAAAGTGAAAGTTTGATGTAGGATTGTTTAGTTTGTCCCATTACTTTTGGTCCCTTAAAAAGTGAGAGGCACATATAGAAACCGTTGTAATTCCTACACCGTTCACCTGATTTGGATGTGAATACCCTCAAATGAAAGCTGAAAGTCTGCAGTTAAAGCACATCTTGTTTGTTTAATTTCAAATCCATTGTGGTGGTGTACAGAGCCAAAAATATGAGAATTGTGTAGATGTCCCAATATTTATGGACTTGACTGTAACCTGCTTTGCTCATACAACAAATCTGGAAGATGTAGTCACAGATTTCCAAATCATACAGAAGTACTTTTTCTGATGTGCATTAAAAAAGTCTGGTACATTTCATTATTTTTTGCACTTGTTTAACCCTTTTTGGATTGTTTTGTTTGATTAAAAAAGTTGTTTTAACAGCTTTTAGTTAAAAAAACAAACTAATAATGGTGACCTGCTTGATTTTACTGATGGTTTGTTTTTTTTCAAATGCCTAATTGACATGCAGGATTTAGAGGTAACTTTCATCATCAGTTATTTATACAGTGCCACTAATTCTGCGGCACTGTACAGATAACTCATTCACTGCTTCATTGGAGCTTAGTCTAAATTCCCTAACACACACACACACACTCACACACAGACAGAGAGGGAGACAGACAGACAGCGAAGGAGAGACTAGGGTCAATTTTGATAGCAGCCAATTAACTTACCAGTATGTTTGTATTTTTTGGAGTGTGGGAGGAAACCGGAGCATGCAGAGGAAACCCATGCAAACACGGGGAGAACATACAAACTCCACACAGCTAAGGCCATGGTCGGGAATTTAACTCATGACCCCAGTGCTGTGATGCAGAAGTGCTAACCACTAGGCCACTGTGCTGACCCTTTACCATAAATTACACATGTGGCGCTACCCCTGTAGCCCTCAGTTATTTGTGATGTGTAGCTGTCTTTTAAATGATTATGTTTTCAAGGGGCTGTCTGAAAGCCATGGGGTCACATGCACAAAGTGAAATGAAAAGTTACTCTTGATTTTGAATTGTTTTTTCACTCATTCAGGATACAAAATAAATTTCTCTGCTTTAATATACATTATTTTCTTGCCTCCAGTACCTCTAATGAAACAAGCGAGTTCGAGAGACAGCTGCATTTTAGAGTCCCTGTTTTTACTTGCTATTATAACTTTTTTTTCCCCCAGAGTAGATTAATAATTTAACAATAAAAGTACTCTTAGGCTGTGTGGTTTGTTGGTTTTTTTTCTGTTCTTGCTAATGGTTTTTATTTCTGTTTTTGTAATTTTTAGGCTCTCAACAAATGGGATTTCTTAATGCCTTAAAGGACAGTCCAGCAAGATATCCTTTTAATATGTGTCTTCTGTTTTGTTGCATACAAATTCAATACAGGATGTCTGAAGAAAAGTAGTTCAGAAGTCAATATTAGAAACCCAGCCTAATAAGACTAAAGATTGTGGGGAAATGCATTCCTTGCTCTATACTTTATTTCTAGTTATTGCTTTTAAAATTAAAAATATTTGTCCTGCTGAAATCTCATAAAATTGTGGAGGTTGGGAGCTTCCTTGGAGATTGATTATTATAAACATCCATAAAGGAAATGTGTGTATTTAAGTATGTATGCCCACATGCCCCATGTTTTACAGGCCTGACATATGTTATGCTAAGTTTCCTTGGCAATATTTGTAGTTTCTCTTGCAGGAGATTTGAAGACTTTGCATTTCACGCCTAGTTACCTAATTTTTCCTTTTATATTTTTCTTTTAAGCCAAATACGTTTTCTCTTGTGTGCATTTTATAATAAACTATTTTTTTTTTTATTTGATCATGATGTTCAGAGTAATAGTGAGTAATATTTCGGCACTGTAGAGTATCTATCCTTGACTTTGCTATCACTGTTCTGGAAGTTGTGGTGTGTTTCTTCTCTGTCTGGTCTATTGTTGGCCTGTCAGGGTTCCATACGTATTTGATCAGTTCAAATCAAACCACCAATGAAGATGTAAGTCACTGTATGCCTCAATTAAGTGGATCAAGACTGTTCAAAGAATTTTCCTACTCGCTGATATTTGGAGTCAATTTAAAAAAGTAGCATTCATTTACCCACACAGTACATATAAAAGTGCATGCCCCATTGCACATTTTCACACTTGATACGAGCATACTCTTCTTGCATGTCTCTCATTTGACCAACATTTATGGGTCATACAGCTAACAGGTTTTTTTTTTTAACTATTCAAACTTTGTATAGGAAGCACATTAACGTAAATTAATCTATATGTAAAGTGTACTTGAGTAGACCAAAATATATCAAATAAACCTTGGCAGTCTTGAATGCTGTCATTGCCCAATGCAGTGTCTGTTTTATACAGCTGAATATGTAATATATATATATCACCTATTACACCTATCGTAATATTGAGCAAAAAGTTGCCCATTTCTCAGTCTACACTTTTCTTTATGTAAGACGATGGCAACTCCATTAAAACAGATGCAATTGTATGTAAAATAGGAGCAACAAATCTGGAAGTAGCGTCTTCAGGGTTTTTGGCTCATTTTTCAGTGTTTGGCAATTACCCCTTTTTTGTTTTATACCATGAATTTGGAAACGAACATAAAATGCATGGCGTTTTATCTCCGATGCACAAAACAGACTTTGGAATTCTAGTAGAGTTGTCTGATCAGGTTTAGCAAACCAAAAACGCATGCATTTTAACAAATTATAGGGCAGCTCTGCATCATGTTAGTGACCTGGCCACATTGGTAGACCCTAGCAGCCATTGACTACAAATATCACTGTAATCCATTATTATTTTGTGGTAATCATGAACAAAAACGAAGTCCACAATGAAACATTTGTGGCATAACCTTAACAGAACTAGCATGCCTTTTATTATGGACTGTGTATTTCCTCCCCCCAATAATGCTTAGAAATAATAGATTTATTTTAACATTTTATCACTATTGCAGATTAAAGGTTCCTGGTCAAGTAAAAGAGGAAAAGAAAACTATAATCCATATAGCTATGGCAATATCATCACTAACTGCTGCACTGCCCTTTGTGGCCCATTAAACCCAAGGTAAGGCTTTTGAAACTACATGCTGTACCAGGGACTTGGCGATATTATAATGCAGATTGTAGTTATGAGTACATTTCAATTGATGCACGTACTTTCCCCAAGTGTGAAACTTGCTAGCCATTGATCTGCTGGAAAAGTGCAAAGATGTGTAGACTATTGTAACTGCTTTTTACTGCCTGCAGCTTTAGAAAACAAAATACAGTAGCAAATATGCCAGATTTTTTTTGAGTCATTTACAGTCTAATATAATATCACCATACCTTGATGGAACAGATAAAGAAGTTTTGGGTGACAGTGGTTAGATTCTAACCAGAGCCCTTTAGATTTTGTATGTTCTCCCCGTGTTTGCTTGGGTTCCATCTGGGTGTTCTGGCTTCCTCCCACACTCCAGAGACATTCTATTTACTGAGCAAGGCATATAGGTAAATATAATAAATAACGTGGTTTAATTTACATTGCTTGTTAGTGTTTAACAGATAAATACGGCCTTGGTTGGCAACATGGCTAGCTAAAGCGTGTGTCGGTGAAAGTACTTTGTGTGGAAGCAATGAGGTTGCATGGGGTTAGCATGCTATGGAGTAACTGATTGCCATGATGAAAGCAGTGTTCACTGGGGAGATGCTGGCATGGGCTGGAACTGAGTGAATAAAGGCATGGGTCTGCTCTGTCCTTATCAAACAAATACACAATTAACATTTGTCCATGACTGTATAACCTGCAGTCACTATCGGCAAGCAATTGTCTGTAAAAGAATCACTGGATGTTAATAATTTAGGCCAAATTTTTTTTTTTTTTGCTTACATAGTTTAATCCGATTGCCTGTTTTTTCTTTTGTTTTTAAGCTTAATTGACCGCAGAGGAATTGTACAAGCTGAAATGGCACAGTCAGTCGCACCATCAAATGGGTTGACTTTGTATGGTTCTACTCAATCTCAGAGCAATATGGTAAGATAGACTTTACCTTTCCCATTATATCTATCTAGTGATGGTTGCATATAATGTGTATTACAGTCATGGCCAAAAGTTTTGAGAATGACATAAATTTTGTTTTTCACAAAGTGCTGCTTCACTGTTTTTAGACCTTTTTTTGTTTTTTGTCAGATGTTGCTATGGTATACTGAAGTAAAACTACAAGCATTTCATAAGTGTCAAAGGCTTGTATTGACAATTACATTCAGTTTATGCAGAGAGTCAATATTTGTAGTGTTGACCCTTCATTTTGAAGACCCCTGCAATTTGCCCTGGCATGCTGTCAATCAAGTTCTGGGCCACAGAGTGACTGACTGGCCGCCCATTCTTGCCTAATCAATGGGTGCAGTTTGTCAGAATTTGTGGGTTTTTGTTTGTCCACTCGCCTCTTGAGGATTTACCACAAGTTCCAGGGTCCATCGACTGAAAAGCAGACTGGATCATATATGTAAAGATTAGTCCTGTATTTAAATAGCCAGTCATTGCTCAGAATTTTACTTGGGTAAACAGAAATGGAAACCATTTTTAATAGCATTTCAGTGAAACTGGCAAATTAAAATAACCTTTTATGGAGTACATTTGATAAATTTACAATACATGCCCTTAACTACTGGCATGTAAAAAATAAAGCAAACATAGCAGGGTTATACAGCATAGCATATTTGATAATGAGACATTTTAGCGCCCAAGTCAAATTTAAGTAATTTCTCTTTTTAATTCCGAAATCAGTGGTTTTCAAAGTGGGCTTGGTTTAGTATAGGGTTTTCAGTATTTCATTTAAATTGCAGGAATAAAGTGATTGGCTATATGCTAAATTTAAGATAATTTAGTTTGGATATCCTATCCCCCTACAGTCTAAATGTCACCATACACAGGCTGATTTGGCCACTTGACCCCACAGCCTTGTCTATATATGGGCAAACAACTAAAAAAGAACTGGTCTTTTCATCGGTCAGACCTGCAGGGCACGGTTATTATGGTAAGACGATGACCAAATACATTTTCAGATGCAGTCGTCCTCAGGGTGAATTTTTCAGCCTTCCCAATCAATTAGGCACTAGTTAACCATTAACCCTAAGTGGCCGTCCTAAATGCACTGTTTTTTGTATATTGACACCACCTTCAAGCTGGTTAAACACTGGCCGATTTGCTCCTTGTAGGTCCAATCTTTCAGATGTGACTATATGCATGCATAAATCTTCTACATTGGACAGGGCTCAGTAGCAGTTTAAAAAGCCATTGTCCAACTGTGGTAATTGTCATCTGACTGAATTTACTTGCTGTCCCAACATATGATGATTAGTTGCCACCTTGTAGTATTTAAAATGTATACATATATTTACTACTATAGTACATTACAAGATGTAGTTAGTATTAATTTAATGCCCTGAAAGCTTATGTTGCTCTTAAACCTTTGAATGAGTAATGAAAGCTGTACATTTTTCTGGCAATACACAAATATATTTGTACTTCAGGTTAGTTTGCAATTTCCCTTTGCCTGTGATACGAAAAATTGTGAAAATGTGCACATTTATTTTCTATAGCTTCTCTAGATATGTTATAAAGAATATGCAATTGTTAAATATAAATCTGGTATAAATCACTGTATATATCGTGACTGAAGATGATTTTGTTCTGGTTTAATATTTTATTTTATTCATGCTCATTTCTTTCGCTGAGAGGTCTACATAGTTATTTGTGTAGATTAAGATTAGTGGTTCTTAATACAGTTCCCTAGAACATCTATCTGGTCTGTAATGTCACAATTCGAAACATCTCTGCAACACAACTTTTGATTGATTTAAACATATGGTTAGAGATTCTATGCACTGATTTGAGAACCACTGTTTACATTCTATGAAGAATACTGCTAACTCTTCTGTATTTTCTCTTCATGCTGCTTTATTTTTCGTTCAACAACCTTCACTTCTATTCATATTTAAAATATTTTTATTGGAATTCCCTTTGTTTTTATACTTGTATTCCTCCATACCCTTCCGTTCTACAGTGTGATCAAGACCAGTGCATTCAGAGCACCAAATTCGTTTTGCAGGCTGCAGCCACACCGCTTCTGCAGACAGAGCCAACAATAATTACTGATGAGCCACCATTGCCTGGAAAGACAACCATAAGCGCACCGTGTGCTTCTTTGGCACTTGGGCAGCCAACACCACCATCTTCAATTCCAAATCTTAATTCAGAAACCGCTTTAACGGACATTCTACCTTTAAAAGACGACATTGGAAACCATCAATTCCTAACACCAGATGAAGCGCCATCACCACCAAGAATGTTGCCAACAAACAATCCGGTAACTCATAGTCATACCATGCATGTCCTGAACCTTGTCAGCCAAGACTCTCTGCATGAAGATTCAGTATGTGGTCTTGTAAAGCTCAGCTCTGTTTGACTACCTGTGAAACTGTTCCATCATTTACAAGGCACATCTGTCAAACCCTGTGATAAGCTTGTACTGTGTGATGATAAATCTGAGGGCAGAAACTTTGATTATTTGGTTAAATAATTTTTTGCTGGTTTTCTTTCATAAATGCTTTAGACTGCCTCATTCCAACAAATATGGATTTTCATTAGTTTGATTTTGAAAAATGGCTTCAATAACCTGTGAATCAATTGGAGTTTTGTAAACAGAGCAGGATATACAATTTATTCTGGATACAGTTTCCCGATATTCCTGTGCACACTTTGGACTTTTGGAATCTGCCTAGTAGTGAATAGTGAAACAATATTGAAACTATGGGACATTGTTCTAATTTAGGTCAATCACCAAGGCATGATTTCTGTTACATGCTAAACAGGTACAACCTAATCTCTGCTCTGAAATATTCACTTGAGAGAGTAGTCAATTGTACCCCTTTCTCGAGGATATTGCGCAAAAGTTTTATATTGGTGTATGGAAATACATGCTTTCTTGGGGATTTATTTTTTTTGTAAGTTTGCGTTTACTTAAACAATAAGCACCATAAAAGCAAGGAACACCATTTTTGTTACTTTGTATCTCCTATTTTCCTGATTTGGACAACTGATGTTGCTAAATGACAATGCATAATTTAATAACTTGTGCTTGGATATGGTATAGTTTAATGCCATTACACTTTCTTCTCAAACATGTGCCAAGACATCAAATAAAGTTAATTTTTTTCCTTATTAGTCTCTGACTATCAATAACTGGTGACTGTCTTATAGTTCATCAAATATGTACTTTTATTTCACTTGCAGTGCTTTGAAAATATTTTCAACTCTACTGTACTACATTGAGTTGAAAGTGTTCAGTTTTACAAAGTTACATCAAATTTAAAACGTAATAAAAATTTATTTTTTATTTGTACAAAGGAGACATTTTAGGTTTTTTTTCTAGTTTGTTTTTTTACAGCATAGTATTAGTAGTAAAGGTTTTGTGTTGCTATAGAACAGTGGATTTTTCTGGATGTCCCAATTTATTTTTAACAGTTGACCCCTACATGTATAGCAAGACTTGTCAATACATATATATCCCTTTGTGTCTATTTCATGACATGACGCAATAGCAAAGTATCTGGGAAAAGGACAGGCTGTTCTTTCGCCATTTCAGTTTCTATAGTGCGGTTAACTAATGTCGCTGTCATGCATAAGCAAAATTTTAAGACTATCTTTTTTTTTTTTTTTTTTTTCCCTATAGTTTACAGAATTATTAAACACTATTTTCTATGAATTGTCTGTTCCTTTTTTAATGATCACATGTTGCCATACCACATCACATTACGCAATATTCAATTATGGTTTAATCAGGGATCACAAAATATGACATTCTGAGGAACAAATTCCAAAAAAGGAACTTGCAGAATAGTCACTAAGCCTAAACTCTTGTGTGTTCTATGTAGAAAGAGCTATGAGTAGCTATCAGAAACATAGATACAAAATTTAACTTGTTAGAACTAAAAACAGGTATGAGATCTTAGCCAAGTACCAGTTACCCAGAAAATTCCCAAAAACCTGAATGGGGAAAAAAGTGAAAATTTGTAGATAATTTTGTCCTCCCCACAGATGTGACCACCAAGTCACATCTGTGGTACATAGTAAAGGTACTATGAGGAGCACTGGGGAACTAATAAGGATATTAATAAATTAGGCTGTGTAGGTATGTACCAAGGTCCTATTTTACAAGAAACCTAGTACACCAAATTAAGGATTCATAGGTAATGGGGGTTTTACCCTAAAGTCCCAAGCATTCTGGATAACTGATGACATTTAATTTCTGTATTTGCTATGTGGTTATGCTTAATTGAGAACGCGTTTGATTCTGTGCACTCTAGAACTTTGATATGTGTGTCTTCCCCTCCCTCATGACAATTGTGTTCACAAATTTCTGATTAATTTACATCCAGAAAAAAAAAAATTCTATCTATAACATTACTTTCCTAACTTTTCAGCAGATTGTTCTTTTAGTTGAGGTCAGTGTCGATTTTGCCTTTTTCTCCTTTTTTTTTTTTTTTTTTGAGGGTGGGGGAGCACAGGGTCTTGTGAGGCTATTTGATGATGACTGAAGCTAAAGTTCCCATTTTGTTCATCTTAGCCAGGTGACGTTAAAGCGAGCCACTCGGAGCCTAAATGGCTGATAACTGAACACAATGGTTTTTTTCACATAGGGATATATGTAATGTATTGGTGACTTTCACTATAATCCATTAGATTGTAAGTGCTCTCGCTACCTTTTCCATGTCTGCATTTATTTTGTCTCCTATATGTTTCTGTTTTATGTATGCCTTGAGGAGCACTGTGTACCGTTTACAAATCAATGTAAATTTTTATGTTTTGTTTTTTTAAAAAAAACATTTATAAGTTTTGTACTTGTATTCTCTTATGCTTCCACTTTCTGAGCTGCAATGTCTTTTCTTGAGCAAATTTTACTTGCACTGTACTTCCACCCATGACATGAAAAGCATTCAACAAGAGTTTGCTGTTCATGGTCCACAGATCTCAGATCAAATTAATTAAATACTTTAAACTTGTGTTTGTGGGTATTAATGAAATCCTACATGCCTCTTTGAGCACATTGCTACATAGCATTCAAACCATACTTACCTACTTTTGCGAAGTCCTTTCCGGGAGATGGGCGTGACTGGAGGACGGGAGGGGGCAGGAAGAATTGCGTCATTTTAGTCCCGCCCCCGCGACAAAATCACATTTTAGTTGCGGCGAGGGGACGGGGCAAAATGACGCAATTCTCCACGCCCCGCCCCCTCCCGCCTTCCAGTCATGCCCATCTCCTGGAAAGGACTTGGCATTCAAACCATACTTACCTACTTTTGCAAAGTCCTTTCCGGGAGATGGGCTTGACTGGAGGGCGTGGCGAATTGCGTCATTGTGACCCATGCGCGACGCCGAACCGCAACGAAAATGGGATTTTGACGCGGGGGGCGGGGCTAAAATGACGCAATTCGCCGCTAATCTCGTCATTTTGGGAAAACACTAGCAGAATGCGGGCGATTTGCCAGCTCTCCTGGGAGTCCGTGAGACCGACCCGAATTTCGGGAGTCTCCCGGACATTCTGGGAGAGTTGGCAAGTATGATTCAAACATTATTTTCTTTAGTCTTTGTGCTGGTGTTTGATTTTATCTAATAATGGTGCAAACCTTTTGATATGTGTAGGATTGTCCCTTAGTATAAATGCAAGTACATAAATGTAGATATATTTACATATTAAATGCTGCTTATTTACATGGGTGTCCATAACTACTGGTAGAAATTTCAAGCTGTATATTATTCACAAGGTAAGTTAAAATCCCTTAAAATGATGTCTTTAAAACTAAAGGAAAAATGTAAGTGGAATATTATAGCAAATACAGTTTAGAGGGTACAGGTGTCCATATCTCTCCTCTGCAGATGCCATAGACTTCACTTCAGCCATCAATGATAACATAAATTTTCATTTTGTCATGAAGATGCTCTGAAACTTTATCCTGCTCGAATTTTTTCTTGACCGTAATATAAATGCAATCTTATGCACATTGAAAATCAAACTACAGCAACCTGACAGAAGCCTTACTTTGCAACAGGCTTGAATCATATGGTGATGTGTTTAGTATTTGTTAATGCATTGTTTTTATTTCCAGTCTACTAATTATACATTGGGGTTTTTGTGGTGTTTTTTTTTATTTATGAAATGTATTTGTATAAATCAAATGTTTATTTGTGTATATATTTTATCAGTATTCAAATATAAAAGAAAAAACAGTGCAGCACGGTCCTTTCATAACATGTGAAGGTCTGGAAGTGTTTAATTCCCATATCTGCATTATTTAACTCGTACATGAAATATTCCAGTAAGGACCTGTAAGGGGGGAAAGAAATGGGACAAATTTTTAAATAATTCTTGTGAGATGCAGTCTGTAACTGGTTTCTAGTTTGCATATAAAAAGCCAGAGTTTTTACTGTACATCGGGTAGTAAAGATCTTGATTCCTAAGGAATGGGTTCAAGACAGAGAAACCTCAATCTAACCTTAGAAAATTGGAGCACATATCCTTTTAGGATTGAAGCGTTAAAAGATGTATGCAGCAATAGCCAGTCTGTCGGCTAATACCATAATACCTTCGGAAGAAGGCAGTCCTTCGAGGGGGATCAAATGGATCGGAAGATGAAATGTTTTTAATATAAGAAACTTTGTATTTCTACTTTTAAATCAAGTGTGGTCATGGCTATAGTGCTCAGACTGCAGCTAGGCTCTTCACACACATGTTCAAGAGATAATTGATAGACAGTATTTTCTCAAGACCATTGAGCTTATGCAGAGAGAAATAGAATTTCTTTGTAGGACATTGTTGGATACCATTGTCTTTTCAGCCAGTGCTATGGATTCTGTAGCATTAGCTAAAAGAGCACCCTGGTTGATTCCATAGGCAGTTTAACTAGGTTACACTTTGAATGTTTATTGCCATTTGGTGACCAGCTAGACGCTATGATGCAGAAGCTGGGGGTAAATATAATAGTATGCCGCAAGTTTTAAAATTTTCCATTTCTGTTAATTTTGACCAACATTGATCTTGTCTTTTCATCTGGCCAACAAAGATGAAAGGAGCTACAAACCTGATGGACAATACACTAGGCCAGTGTTTGCTAACCTGTGACACTCCAGGTGTTGTGAAAGTACAAGTCCCAGTATAACCTTCCAGCAATAAGCGGCTATATATAGGCAAAGAATGTTGGGACTTGTAGTTTCACAACAACTGGAGTGTCACAGGTTAGCCAACACTGCACTAGACAGTGTTGCCAATACACCCAGACGGCCCCATTTGAGCATTCAAACTTTAAGGCCAGGTCAAAATACCCCGCAATCACTATGGCTTGTTTCAGCCCTCATTAAATCCTGTGGGTGGCAGAATTGAAGATTATATAGAAAGCTATACAGATTTTGTTCAGGATCATTGGGTTGTTGATATATTTCTGAGAGAAATTTACACACATTGGACTTTGAGTAATCTAGAACATGGAACAGCTGATTCCAACAGGACCCCAGAAAGGATATTCCCTATCTAAACAGATCATCTTGAGGTAGATCAGAGTCTATATTGTACAGGCATATAAGAGGAACGAACGTGAGGTGCTGTAAATTCTTGAGACTTGCTCATCGAGCACAGTAGCAATGTCATGGACATTTAGGGCTCCACAGTGGACTGCTAGACACACTAAAGTTAATGAGCAAGATGCATATTCAGATCAGTGTATACATGTGTGTATATAGAGAGATATATACATACATTTTTATATTTTTTTTTATTATTGATTTAACATATTGTAAAGTGTTTACAACACATTCAGGTTTTGGTTGATGCTGTTTATGGATAACCATAAGTAAATAATCTCTTGTCCACTCTAATTCTTTTCAAATAAGCTTTAGATGGATTTTTTTAAAATTTATTGTGCGGGTAATAAAGAAACAACATAACTATCTCAACCATTGCCTGTATACACCAAATCAAATCCATCACATAGTATGAGCAGGTAGCTTAAAATTGTTATTTAAATAAAATGTTTTAATGTATTTTGAAAAACAAAACATTGCGCTTTTTCCACATTAACTTTTGATCATGGTCCTCCATTAACTATTAATACAATCAGAGATGTATTTGTCTGATAAGTGCCACATATATGCGTAACGAAAAGACATACTTTGTGTGTGTCATATATCCACTTGCTCAGTTGAAAGTAGAATAAAGATGCATTGTTTAGCCTAATAAAGGAGAAAGCTTGATCAGTTATTTCTCAAAATATGCAGTTATTTTATTGGTGTTTTATTTTCAAAATCTTAAGTAACCCTGTTCTGTGAAATGGTACATTTTTCAGGGCCAGATCCAGGAGACACCTGTGCTGGTGGAACATAATTAAACAATGACTGATGCTGTGGAATAAACATGTGGCTTTCCAACAAGTGACCAAACTAATTGTGATGACCAATTCTACTCAGTTGGTAGCGGACATGCTGGAAAATGTCTACAGCTCCTGTTGTATTATAAGATGCCAATGCACTCCTCCATCTCTTGTATATAGAATAATGTATCTCAAGATCAGGTTTATTTCTGATTTATTCATTTGTAATTATGATTTCGAAGCTTCAGAAGAATAAAATGACTTTTTGTGGCAACTGTCTTGTACTGTAATTGTAACTGAGAAACATGCAAATAGTGCACAGCACAAACATGATGCCAAAGCTAGCGTAACACCAGTCAGGGGTATTTTCTTTTCTCACGTAGACATGGAGTATGTAGACTTTAAAACATCCAGGGCCTGTTTTTGCTTTTATAAACGTTTCCGATCATGTTAAATTGGGAAGCAATAGGCTGTTGTAACAATCCCGTTCTAAAATACAAATTTGATTTCTTACTAAATGGCAGATTTAATACCCACAAATGTTCCTTCTCTAATTGCATGGTAAACAACCATATGCAGTTCAGTCATAAATGGTTTCAACAATATTGGTATTAAATGGGTACAGTGTTGTATTTTAATCTGTCTGGTAGTGAATTGTAGTGTGTTTTTGTTTTTTAAATTATACGTGAATAGGTAAAACATAAGTTAACCATAGGGTACATTTTTCTATCCAGAACAGTCTACCATTGCAAGTCAGTGATGGTACAGAGATTCACACACCATATGGCAGCTTCCAATGAGACACTTTTAAATGAAGTACGGAATTGTACTTTTGTTAAAACCTTGTGCCATAAGCATGTGATTACACATGTTGGGAAAAGTAGTGTACAGTTATACGGTGGGAACAGGAACAATGGCAGGGGCTGGGTGTAGGAAAGCTATTCTCTGCTTCTGTATATCTTTTACAAGGACTGTGCACACAGGCATATATCTAATTTTTGTTTTTTTTATCACACTTATTCTCCATATTTTGAGAGGTGTACTTTGGTAAAATGGCATCTTATTGTAAAGGTCAATGATAGCTATGTGATAATCAGTCTCCAAAGTGTGTATGGGGGAAAGTAAAGAATCCTCCCTACATTTTTCATCATCCCTGTTCCCTATTACGCTTTGGTAAAATCTTTCTACAAAGATCAGTGGTCTGGTATTATCCTGTTCTTTATAAGCTTGGGGGGAAAAAAGAAATGGGGAGGAGATTGATAAATTGGTAGCACTACCTCAATGCATATTGGGCTGTTTTAACACCTTTGGCTATTCACATTTAGTGGTACATCAATTCATAAGTCCGTTTGTAACATGCTAACTTAGTAAAAGTTTATAAGATTGCTATTAAAGTCTATTAATGTAATACTAGAATACCCCTCATTTCCAAGTGTCAAATCTAAATCGGATTGTTCACCTGTAAGTGTCAGTTTATCAGTTATGAGCTCATCAGCTGGAGAGAATTAAATACACTGCATGGTTTGAGTGTACAATAAACGATGCTTTATTAGTTACAGGTCCCTATCAATATAGCAAAAATCACGGATTGCAGAAAACTACGCCCCAAAAGGTTTTAACCACTCATGCTCCCTTTACACAGATGTTAGTACATTCTCTCATTAGTTTTGCAAATAATGAATTGCTCCTACAAAACAGGTGCATCTAATCTGTCTTTAAGCTATAACAGAACAAAATGTCTATAAGGCAACAAGATGGTGTCAGCCATGGGAAATCACATTCTTGCTGTCGCTTTTAATGGGTACTTATACACATACACCCTTCTAGCAGAGCATATGAATAGGGATGCCTTAAACTGAATACATGGAACAACCCATCCCCCACCAATAGCAAGTCCATGATCCCTTTTCTAGCTGATAGATGGTCAATGAGTCGACAACCGTCTTGCACCCGCTACATGTCCTGATGTCAGATCTTCACATATATCCGTGAACATGAGAGGCTCTGGGGCCTCTTGTGCTTCCTTTTTGTCTTTTAACTATGGATTTTTTTTAGGGAAGGAAAAAAGGAAAGGGAGGGTGAAAATACACAGTGCACTCGGCAAGTGTTATATGTCATTTATTTCACAATATAAGGGATTGTCCATTGTGCTGTATATCTTCATAAGGATAGGCTTCAGTAACGACAAAGTGGATTCCAAGGAAAAGGTTCTTGGTTTCTGCACTAATCACAACAGGCAGTAGTACTGAGAATTCCACAAGGTTCACACTCATTAGATGGGGGTGTACAGTACAGCGGTTAAAACAGATGTGGTAACTTTAATTTATCTGGAAGAGAAACACTTAGCTTTAATACACTTGCTAATAAGCCACACCATCCGTTTTATATATATATATATATATATATATATATATATATATATATATATATATATATATATATATATATATAGGATTAGTAACAGTCCTTGAAGTACAACATGTATAAAACCTGATAACCATCCTCCTATACCCTTGAACCAATCGGCCAGGTACAGCCATGAAAACTATCCTAGATAAGCATCTCCAGTGTACTCCTTTAAAAATTTATATTTCATGTCTTAATTTTTTTTGAAAGTGTTCATTAATTATTTTCTCTGGATCATCTGTGTCATTAGTTAAAAAGGTGCACCCCTGGGCTTCAATTTGAATATTTAGGGTCAGGTAGTCCACTATTAACATATTGTCTTGTGTAAATGTAATAATGTGTTGGGCCACAATACTCACAAATACATTTCTGTATTGGGTGTAAACCCCTACAGTCATGAGTTGCTTTTTTCTTTGTTTGGTTGGGTTAAACTTTCATATTAGAATTTTTCTCAATATGTATAATGATCTCTACATTACTATTGGCATGAGTCTGGTTCTTCCACACCTAGCTTTTCTTTCTAGACTATTACACATCTACAGCAAAGGAACATAATGTGCAATAAATATTCCTCCTGCTAATATCAATGAACACCACTCTCTGGTCTCCCTTGGACCTTTAAAAAAACTTGTAAAATACATTTTACTCAGACTCCCCTTGTCTGAAGATTTTGCAATGGGATGCGTGTATTCAGGTGTCATTTCCCTGTACTTCCACTACCATGGGAGTCGTCAATAAGACCTGGAAAGGACTCTCATATCTGGTTTCAAGACTCTTCCTGACGTGCTTTTTAACGACCACCCAGTCCCCTGGTTGCAGTTTATGGGTACCTGCATCAAAATTAGGGCCTGGAATGGAAGAAATCACTTGACCATGTATTTTAGTTTGTTGAACTACGTTGCTTTATTATAGAAACAACTAATTACCATGTACATGCTGTAGTTGCTATGGAAAGTAACAACCTGTTCTGTGTGCTGTGCCAAACAGTATCTGATTTGGTGCTTCTTACGCCGTGCAGGGCCATAGGTAAACATGAGATCCATGGCAGGCCTGTTTCAGCCATTATATTCTGCATTTTCAATTTCAGAGTACCATAAAGGCGCTCCACACATCCCGAACTTTGGGGTCTGTGAGGTGTGTGAAGGGCAGATATGATTCTCATGTCTTTTAACAGTTCCTGGAATGCCTGCACTGTAAAGTATATCCCTCTGTCACTTTCAATGACCTCTGGTACCCCATATCAGCAGATTACCTCACTCGTAAGTTTCTTGGCTACTGCTTTAGCATTTGCTTTCCTATACAGTCATGCCTCCAGCCAGTGACTAAAGAAGTTGACAATGACTAGCACATTCTCAAAGCCCGAGCATTTGGGAAGTTGTATAAAGTCTATCTGTATCCTCTTATAGGGATACCCGGGTTATTCTATGCACAGATTAAGCATCCTGCCACTAACACCTGTGCTGCTTGGACAAACCCTGGTGCTATCCATAACCTGTTAGTGAGTACAACCAGGGGAGGGCTGGGCCGGGGGGCATCGGTCCCCCAGGCCGCTCAGTCGCACTGCTGTTAGGGCCGGCCGGAAGGGATGCCATGGGATGAGGCCGCGTCAGCGCACAGGCGGCCGCATCACATGACACGCGATGGGGCTGAAATCTGCCAGCCCGCGCCTGAGTACAACCATAGCATCTTTCCCCAGATGCACTTTCTCGTGTGCTATATTGGCCATTATGGGATAAAGTTCTTTTGGCAGACACAAACGCTGAACTTTACAACACTCTCCTTGCACTTCTAGTGCTCCATGTTTTGCCCAAGTATTTTCCTTATTCTCTGTTGCTTGTCTCTGCATAAGTTGGAGTGTGGTACGGTCAAATTTGGGGTCAGGGGGTCACCATGTAAATAGACTCCCCTTGGGCTACTGGGGCTATGGCGGCTTCTCGTGCGGCCTGGTCTTCCAGTCTATTTCCCTTAGCTTCGGGGGGTAGTGTCTTTGTGTGTGTCTTCATCTTCATCACTGAGTTTGGAGGGCAGCTGGAATGTGGTGAACAGTGCCCTGATATGTTCAGCATGTTGACTGGTTTACTTGCTGTATCTATAAGGCCCTACTTTTTTTTATATAGGGCCATAATCATGCGCACTTAAAAACGCATAACTTGAATCAATGTAAATGTTTACTCTTTGTCCTTTTGCATATATGCATGCAAGTGTTACTTGAGCTTCTTGCGCTGACATGTGACTCGGTAGAGTCTGTTGAATCACTATTTCTGTGTGTGTGGTTACAGCACACCCTATATGAGAAACACCATTTATGTGGTAGCGTAAAATGTCTGCATTTGGAAGCGGTCTATGTCAGATAAAACCAAAGATCCTTGTCTCATTAGTTCTACACAATCATATTCAGAAAAAATTTGTGTTTGCATTTTTTCTTCCTGTTCAAGCTGGGATGGGATTCCCCCAAATCCGTATAGGAACCCCGATATATACAGGTAATTCTCCCATCTTTTGAAACTTGCTGCAATAAGGCAGCAGGATTCAACATTTTGCACCACTTAAGTGTAACATTACAGGGAGTTAGCAGTGCTACTTAGTCTGTCTGCTGAGAAGTGTTTTGTTTGTGCTTGATTTAAAATTTCTGTTACCGCATGTGGCACCATTAGGGTTACTGGGTGCCCTGGCACAATATCTGTACTTTTTCCAAACACTATGGCCGCTGCAGCCATTGCTCGTATGACTGGGTTTAATTGTGCAGAGTAGTATGCAAGTGACCTTAGCTTGCGACCATGTATCTGTGTCAGTACTTCTTGTGTGTGTGCACTTACTTTATAACAAAATAATGTGAAAGACTTGTCATAATCTGGCAAAGTCAGTGCTGGCGCTGAAGTTACTTCAGCTTAAAATTGGTTAAACATTTGGCTCTGCTCAGAGGAGAGTATAAATGGCTTGCTATAATCCAGAAGTGCTATTGCAGGAGCACAGATAATAGCTCTTAAAGTCAAGGCTTTTTTCATTTATGTACAAACATTAAATTCCCATCAATGCATTAACATACTCATGATACAAAAAGGTATTTACAGTATATGATGATTATAGCACAGTAAATAAGGGCAGTGAATGTCTTTACAACACTGATTGACTCAAAACTATTACGAGGATAAAAAATAAAAACCTTTATCTACCATAATTTGACATTACATTGCATTACTTTATTTCAAACCATCTGATATAAAATTTGGTTAAAAAAAAACAAAAAAAACCCAAACACTATTTCATATTCAGCTATGTTAGTCCATTTCTCCTTTTCTCTTTAAAAACATACCTTCTCACCTTCTACAACATACAGAAAAACCACCTAGTTCATGCATTTGCTATGCGAATAGCCCATAAACTCTAATATCTCTTTTCAAAACAAGGTAATCATTACTCAGCAGAGTCTACGTTCTTTAAATCCTTCATTAGTTTATACTTATGTTTGTTGTGGCTGTAGACCAAAACATATTGCAAACTTCTATTCATTGGAAGTTGGATCAATGCAATCTGGGTTGCCTAAAGGGTCTTTGCAGCTGGAGACCTGTGAATAAAAAAAAAACTTTTGCATAGAGATTAACATTTATTCACTAGGAATTACAGTAACTATAATGCTTGTCAGTATCAGTACACCGTTATCAGGTAACCAGTAAACATTTTTGTGCAGTGAACAGCTGCTAAAAGCTTAATTGTGACGCTATGCTTTCCATGCCATGATTTCCTCAAAGGGGCAGTCCCTAATCTCACAAACAGGGAATGTCAAAGTGACGAGACCTGGGCGTTCAAAGCCTTTCTCATCATCACCTAGTACAGCCCCCTTGAATGACACGAATATGTTTTCCGGGTTTACAAACATTCAATCTGTAATCTTGGTTCCAGGCATTCAGCCATTTGAAAGCAACACTGCTTCTCTTATAAATCAGAGTACTCTCGTTAGACACCTTACATTGTGTCTGTAAATCACTCAACATTGTCTCAACAAAATCTCCCGTGTGTTACGAGCCACGGCGGTGCCCAGCCGCCGCGACTCACTCACCCGCGTCCCGGCCGTCGCCATGACGACCGGCACGTCATTTCCGGCCATAACCCGGCCGTTGTGGGGCAACCAGTAGACGCTTCAGAGCTGCGTCCCGGCAATAGGAGGCAATTACAGGCATTAGCCTGCAACTGTGCAGGCCAGGGGCAAGCCCTGATTGGCTCTGTTAGTGACTGCTTATTTACCTGCAGGAGTGTGTTCAACCTGTGATTGGTTCAGCTGGGTATTTAAGGCAATGAGGTCTGCTGCCTCATTGCCGGTTATAGCTCCTGTGTTCCAGTCTGCTAACCTGCTAGTTCCTGTCCTGTATCCTGATATCTCTGTTTGACTCCCCGTGTATGACCCATGGCTTTGATTTGGACCTTGCTCGTGTTTCCTGTGACCCTGATCTCTGGCCTGTTTACCCGTTCTGCTATTTGCCTGTGACCCCTGACCTCAGCTTGTTCATCGATACTGTTGTCTGCTGCTGGCCCTTGACCTCTGGGTGGACCTGACTCCTCTTGCCTGGGTTCTCCCCAGCTGGTACGCACTTCACGACCCTCTGTCAGTCTGCGGCCCAGTCTGTCCCCACCATCAGGGGCTCCAGTGAACACCTGACTGGCAGAGTAGATTCCGGGTTGTGTTGTGCCGGCTGGAGGGGTTCCTAACATTATAACCGGCCCACTCACGGAGACAAGGTTAGAATGGATACAAGTGGATCCACACCGTCTCCGGCACAAACCCTAGCAGGCCACGTTGAGTCCTTGTATCAGATGATGCAGGGATTGGCTGAGCGTATGTCTGTTCAAGAAGAAGCCACAAAAGCTTCACAACCGACTCCAGGTCCCATCTGTGAACCCAAAATGAACTTACCAGATCGGTTCTCCGGAAATAGAACCCTGTTTCGGAACTTCAGGGAGAGCTGCAAGCTCTATTTTCGGATGAGACCCCGCTCCTCCGGTTCAGAGCAGCAAAGAGTTGGGATTATTATTTCCCTTCTACAGGGTGACCCCCAGTCCTGGGCGTTTTCTTTGCCGCAGACCAGTCCGGCCATGCAGTCCGTAGACTCCTTCTTCGAGGCACTGGGTCTACTGTATGATGACCCGGATCGAGTGGCCTCCGCGGAAGCTCATCTACGGTCCTTGAAACAAGGCCGACGGTCGGCAGAAGAATACTGCGCTGAATTCCGTAGATGGTCACCTGATAGTGGATGGAACGACCCTGCCTTACGAAGTCAGTTCCGTCTCGGCCTATCTGAACAGATTAAAGATTCTTTGGTGCAATACCCGTCTCCTAGTTCTCTGGAGGATCTGATGCACCTCTCCATTAAAATTGACAGGAGATATAAGGAGCGGAAAACTGAAAAGGAAACATCATCACCTCCATCCGCCTTCGTTCCTGTTTCCCAGGATGGTGAGGAGCCTATGCAATTAGGAGCATATCGTCTCTCTTCTGAAGCGAGAGACAGGAGACATTCGCAAGATCTATGTCTCTACTGTGGCATAAAAGGCCACTTCTCCCGTTCTTGCCCAAATAAGTCGGGAAAAGACCATGCCTAGGGAATGAGGGGAAGGTTCACCTAGGTCTGCAAATTATCTCCCCGAAAAATGCTGTATTAATCCCTGCACAGCTCACCTTCCGGGCTCGCTCTGTGGACCTGTCGGCCTTCATTGATAGCGGAGCTGCAGGCATCTTCCTTGATATTGGGTTTGCCCGCTCTGCCGGAATTCCGATGGTAAAACTCAACTCTGCCATTACTGTCTGTGGCTTAGACGGAGGTCCGTTGCCTGGTGGCAAGATTTCCTGGGAGACCCCGCCACTACAGTTGAAGATCGGAGCTCTCCATTCTGAGTCAATCACCTTCTTCCTGATCGATTGTTTGTCGGTTCCTATGATCTTGGGCCACCCATGGCTTTCCTGTCATAACCCTGTCATAGACTGGGTAAAAGGAGAGATTGTCAAGTGGAGTACTTATTGTACACAGTCTTGTTTGTCACTGTCTCTGCGTATGATTCAGCCTATTCAGGAGCGGCTTCCCTCACAGTATCATGAATTCTGGGACGTGTTCTCCAAGAAGGCTGCTGATACCTTACCGCCACATCGTGACTTTGACTGTGCCATCGAACTTATTCCTGGTTCCAAGTTACCTAAGGGGCGTTTGTATTCCCTTTCTGCTCCAGAAACAAAATCCATGCAGGAGTATATCGACGAAAACCTGGAGAGAGGCTTCATCAGGCCATCTAAGTCTCCCGTAGGAGCAGGATGCTTCTTTGTATCAAAAAAGGACGGAGGGTTAAGACCTTGTATTGACTACCGGGGATTGAATCATATCACAGTCAAGAACACCTATCCCCTTCCGCTCATCTCGGTATTGTTTGATCAGCTAAGAGGGGCTACTGTCTTCACTAAAATCGACCTTCGCGGAGCATATAATCTCATCCGTATCAAAGAAGAAGATGAGTGGAAGACGGCGTTCAATACGCACTCTGGCCACTACGAGTATCTGGTCATGCCGTTTGGCCTCAGCAATGCGCCTGCAGTGTTCCAGGACTTGATCAACGAGGTCCTCCGAGACTTCCTGGGTGGGTTTGTGGTCGTCTATTTAGATGATATCCTCATCTATTCCAAATCTTTACTCGCACATCAGACTCACGTCAAACAAGTCTTACAAAAATTGCGGGAAAACCATCTCTACGCCAAGTTGGAAAAGTGTGAGTTTGAGGTGCAGAAGGTATCCTTTTTAGGTTACGTAATCTCTTCTGAGGGATTTTCTATGGATTCAACAAAGGTCCAGGCTATTGTGGATTGGGTACAACCCAACAATCTAAAGGCGGTACAGAGGTTTCTGGGCTTCTCCAATTATTATCGAAGGTTCATTCACAACTTCGCTGACATTGTGGCTCCCATTGTGGCTTTGACCCGTAAAGGAATGGACCCAACTAATTGGTCGTCTCAAGCAGTAGCCTCATTCAAAAGTCTGAAAAAGGCCTTTATCTCAGCTGAGGTCCTTAAACATCCAGATCCAGCTAAAGCATTTGTTCTAGAGGTCGATGCCTCGGACGTCGGGGCCGGCGCCATTCTATCACAGAAGGATCCTCATACTAATCATCTACACCCATGTGCCTATTTCTCCCGTCAGTTCTCTTCAGCAGAAGCCAACTACGACGTCGGTAATAGAGAACTATTGGCAATCAAGTGGGCCTTCGAGGAGTGGCGGCATTGGTTGGAGGGTGCTTCGCATCAGATCTCTGTCATTACCGACCACAAGAACTTGCAATATATACAGTCAGCCAAGCGTTTAAACCCTAGACAGGCCCGCTGGGCATTATTTTTTACCCGGTTCGATTTCCTGATCACCTACAGACCAGGTTCCAAGAATGTCCGGGCAGATGCCCTGTCCAGGAGTTTCATGGCACACCATGTTCCAGTTACTAACCCAGAGTCTATTATTCCTCCTTCCATAATCCATGCTGGGTTAACCCAAGATCTGAATGTCACACTGCAGAGATTCCAGAAATTAGCCCCAGATGCTACTCCGGAGCAACGACTTTTTGTTCCAGTCCACTTAAGAAAGGCGGTTCTTGTGGAAGCACATTGCAGTAGGGCTGCTGGGCACCCTGGAATTTACAAGACGCTAGAAATCCTTTCCCGCACGGTCTGGTGGCCATCCATGTCTGCCGACGTCAAGAGGCATGTCCTCTCATGTGAGATTTGTGCTAGAAACAAAGTGCCTAGGATCCGTCCAGTAGGCCAATTAGTTCCTTTGGCCCCTCCTGCGAAACCATGGACTCATCTGTCTATGGACTTTGTAGTGGATCTACCACCTTCTGCAGGACACAACACGATTTGGGTCGTGGTAGACCGGTTCAGCAAAATGTCACACTTCATTCCGTTAACCAAACTACCTTCTGCTCGGGATTTGGCGCTCTTATTCATTCAACATATTTTCAGGCTCCATGGACTCCCTACTGACATCGTCTCTGATCGGGGTTCTCAGTTTATAGCACAATTCTGGAGGTCCTTCTGTACCCTTCTCGGAATCAAGGTCAGTTTGTCATCCGCCTACCACCCTCAGTCAAATGGGCAAACTGAAAGGGTTAACCAGTCCCTAGAAAATTTTTTGCGATGTTACACATCGGAGTTCCACGATAATTGGTCTTCCCTGTTACCCTGGGCGGAATTCGCCTGTAATAATTTCTGTCACTCAGCTACAAAAATCTCCGTTCTTCTGCAATTATGGTTTTCACCCCAGATCTAACTCCCTGTATTCACTCCAGTCCGTTGGTATCCAGGAGATCCGCTCCACTGCAAGAGATCTCAGAGTTATCTGGAAGAAAGTTCACTCATCATTGAGACAAGCCTCACTTGTGGCAAAAAAAAATTCGGACCGACATCGTACCACCTGCTCCCTTAAGGTTGGCCAGAAGGTGGTCTACAAAAAATATCAGGCTCAGACAGCCTTGCAAGAAGTTGGGCCCTAAGTTCATCGGGCCGTTTCCTATCATCAAACAGGTGAACCCCGTCGCATTTAGGTTAAAAATTCCGGCCTCGTTGAGAATTCCCAAAACATTTTATTGTTCTCTGTTGAAACCGGTACTATTTCCTGGTCAAACCCAGTCTTCAAGTGTGCCTGGGAGAGGTTCCAGTGGACCACAAAAATTTGTGATTCAAAAGGTCCTTGATTCTAAAAAAGTTCAAGGACAGGTACATTTCCTCATACAATGGAGGAATCGCGGATTGGAAGAGAGATCTTGGGTTCCGCGGAGACAACTCCATGCCCCAAAGAAACTGAAGGAGTTCTTCAAAAAATTCCCTAGAAAACCAGGATGTCGGGGTCCCTCGACCCCTCCTCAAGGGGGGGGTACTGTTACGAGCCACGGCGGTGCCCAGCCGCCGCGACTCACTCACCCGCGTCCCGGCCGTCGCCATGACGACCGGGACATCATTTCCGGCCATAACCCGGCCGTTGCCGGGGCAACCAGTAGACGCTTCAGAGCTGCGTCCCGGCAATAGGAGGCAATTACAGGCATTAGCCGGCAACTGTGCAGGCCAGGGGCAAGCCCTGATTGGCTCTGTTAGTGACTGCTTATTTACCTGCAGGAGTGTGTTCAACCTGTGATTGGTTCAGCTGGGTATTTAAGGCAATGAGGTCTGCTGCCTCATTGCCGGTTATAGCTCCTGTGTTCCAGTCTGCTAACCTGCTAGTTCCTGTCCTGTATCCTGATATCTCTGTTTGACTCCCCGTGTATGACCCTTGGCTTTGATTTGGACCTTGCTCGTGTTTCCTGTGACCCTGATCTCTGGCCTGTTTACCCGTTCTGCTATTTGCCTGTGACCCCTGACCTCAGCTTGTTCATCGATACTGTTGTCTGCTGCCAGCCCTTGACCTCTGCGTGGACCTGACTCCTCTTGCCTGGGTTCTCCCCAGCTGGTACGCACTTCACCACCCTCTGTCAGTCTGCGGCCCAGTCTGTCCCCACCATCAGGGGCTCCAGTGAACACCTGACTGGCAGAGTAGATTCTGGGTTGTGTTGTGCCGGCTGGAGGGGTTCCTAACACCGTGACCAAATGTTCACACATATTTCCAGATTCTGTGATTTCCATGTTGAAAGTACAAATATATATTCACAATTCTCGCTCACAGACGACATTTTATCTTGTAACATTTCTTTATGGGCATAACAAACCCTGCTTATTTCTGAGAACATTCATCAACGCCATTTTTACACAGATTAAAACAGCTTTTAATATCTGCATGTAAAAGCTCACTCCCACAATTCTCAACTTCATTAAAGAGAAAGCTATTTTTCTCAACTTCAGAAACAAAATTACTTTGTTCAAATACAGAAACAATTTGTTAGACCCCAGCCAGCTTTGTTCTGACACTAGTAATAATAGTGTTAATGTACATTATTTACAGTCTTGTCCGTCCACTGAATCGTGCAGTGACGGACCAAAGATTTTAAAATTTCTTTTGAATCTCTTCAAAAGCATTACATTTACAAATGTACAGCTTTTTCAACCTTGAAACATGTCTCTTGTAAAACGGTCAAGACAGACAAACACGGATCTCCCTCACACACAGTAAAACGGAGATAAAACTCACATACAGAGAAAGAAAAATTAACTGTTATCTTCCAGCCTACTGCTGTGGAACTACAAGTCCCAGCATTAGACTAAATACAAGTTAGCTTCAACATGCTACTATCACTCAGCACTCTGGACATATTTTTTCTCTTGAAATATTGAAGTATTATTGAAGAACCTTTTTATCAATGTTACATAAATTGCCAGATAACAAAATACAGAGTCCTTCTTATCTCACCACACTGAAACCTTTTACAACGAATAAGGGGGGGGGGCACATTTCACTCTTTCAGCTGCGCAACATCAAACATACATTTTTAGTACACAACCCACTTAAATCATTATTTTAGCCATTATATCATTTAGCTTGTGATACATTTAGCCTATCCACATATTTTTGCGACTTTCCAGATCTCTTAACTTTCCTTTGCCACCTCAAACTATCTCTTGGGGTTTGGTCTCAATACCCCTTTGTGCTTGTCACATTACCACTTGCAACACCCTTGTTTCTCCATTAACATATATCAATTCCTTCTTTGGCTAACCCCGCTTTCTTTTACTTACAGGCCTTCTACTCCCCACACATCCTAGAAATCTGCGCATCATTTTTATGGGGGGGGGGGGGGGGTTGCTGTTATCTATCTGCTTATTGTCTATTTTCCCCTATATTGATATATTGACAGTACTTTTGAGTCCCAATGGGAACTCTGGTCTAGTTTCTGTGGGTTGTCCCAATAGTGGATGTCCCGTTCTGTGGACTCCTAACAGTGAATGTCCGGTTCTGTGGGCTTCGTACACTGGATGTCCCTTTTGGACTCTTTACACTGGGTGTTCGTGCAGAATAGCCTGACAGCATCTGGGACGAAGGTCTGAAAACTCTTTCTAAACTTCTTGACAAAGTTCTGGGGATGGTGTATCACACATGCACTCAAAATTCACTCATCTTTCAGAAATCTAATTACCAGTACAATTACAATAAACAAATTGTTAGTAACTGTATAATTCTGAGACTTACAGATCTGCGTGCCTGATAACTTAGACGGACATGAGGAAGCTCTAAACAGAGGAGCCTGACGAGTAGAAAACTCTACTCACCCGGGTTATAGTCAAGAGTCCTGTGTCCAGGGCGACCTCCACTTTTCTGTCCTCAATTCAGGGCAGCAATCTCGGTGGGACTTTTAATACTGTTGAATCTATATCAGATTGTTCACCTGTAAGTGTCAGTTTATCAGTTATGAGCTCATCAGCTGGAGAGAATTAACATACATTGCATGGTTCGAGTGTACAATAAACTGCTTTATTCGTTACAAGTCCCTATCTATATAGCAAAAATCACATATTGAAGAAAACTACGCCCCCAAACGGTTTTAACCACTCATGCGCTCTTTATAATGATGTTAACACATTCTCTCATTATCAGACAGGAAAACTCCCCAGGGGGGGTTGGCTTATCTCCTGTCTGCTGTGTCCAAGGTTATAAGCATATTCTTGCAAATAATGAATTACTCCTACAAAACAGGTGCATCTAATCTGTATTTAAGCTATAACAGAACAAAATGGCTATAAGGCAACAAGATGGCGTCAGCTTAGCAAAATCACATTTCTCAGTGATAGTAATCCCTCTATGTCATCTGGTAAAGCCTATGTAAAAGTGCATAGTGTTTTTAAGTCAGGGAAACAAAAATGTGAAAAAACACCTTTTACCTTGGTTAAGAAAAAAAGACCTGTAATCCAGGCAAAGTTATCTGCAGAAAAAAATAAAATTGACAACATGCCATTCTACACACGCAGTGACAAAGAAAGAATGAGGCCATCGCCTTTCTCTATGAGTGCGCATTCTGCAACTCTCACTGAGGCATCTTCTTGTAAGGTCAGTCGTGACCAAGCAAGACCTTGTCATTCGGACTCCAAAAGTGGTGTTCAAATACTTTTATGTGTAAAAGCCGAGCTGGAAGAAAACAGTAAGGCATTAGAGGAAAATGTATTTTCAGATTCAGAAATGACACCAATCCCTGAGGAGTGTCTATCCACAAGTTCTATGTATAATCGTGACCATTCAGATAGTGTACTCATAAAGAAGGCCCCTTTCAGTATTTCTGCAGATGTGTGCCTGAATAGCCCAAGTGTAGCCGGTGATACTCCAATGGAGGATGCCACTTTGGAATTTCAACAGGATGAGGGGGATATTTGTGCAGCCGACAAGGGCACTAATGAGGATGTTGATGATGATAATGTTGTTTGTGTAAGTCCTGCACCAGTGGAAGCAGTTTTGGCACGTGATAAGAAGAAGGCCATTTTCATGCCTGGACATAAGACCAAAAAATCCACTTGTTATGTGTGGAATTATTTTTACCCAAATCCTGACTGGCTGCACTGTGGCTAAGTGGTTAGCACTTCTGCCTTACAACACTGGGGTCATGAGTTCTATTCCCCACCATGGCCTTATCTGTGAGGAGTTTGTATGTTCTCCCCGTGTTTGCGTGGGTTTCCTCCGGGTACTCCGGTTTCCTCCCACACTCCAAAAATATTCTGGTAGACTAATTGACCCTCTAACTGGCTGCTAACAAATTGACCCTCGTTGCCTAGTGTTAGCTGTAGAATTACCTCAGTTATCCAAGAAACAAGTGGAGTGATCAAATGAACCATAACTGGTTTCATGATCCAAGGACAATTGTGTCACATTGTGTGCCAATGTGTCCTAGATGTGCTAAGAACTGCCGTGTGTTTGAGTCATTGCTCTGTCGCTTAGCATCCAGCCAGGTCGCTGCAGTGTTTGTCCGAAAGTGTATGAAAATAATATTGTGACCTGTGAGGTCGTAAAAATTGACTGCAAATGAGTTGAAATTAGTGTTATTGAGGTTAATAATGTAGAAACAAAAAAAGAGCAAAATTATGTGATTTTAGCAATTTTGCTAAAAAATACAGATCCAAAACCAAAACACACGAGGGCTGTTTTACCAAAACCAAAACACGAAGCTAATGCAGATCCAAAACCAGTTCACAGGGGTCAGTGAGCATCTCTAATTTATAATATTTAACTGCTTGTTTGTTAGGTTTTGAAGAAAATGTTTAAGTTTTGATGATAATATGTGACTGTGTGGATTGAGGTTTCATGGATTGGAATTGAATACATTTGAGGTGGCACTGTGGTTGAGCAGTATGGCTGGATGTAGTGGTAAGATGGCTGACAATGTGTTCGGTACTGCAGTGCTGTGTAGTTGTGGGACTGTGCTGTACATTCGATTTGTGAGACTCGGAAAAGGATTGTGTGTGTGAGTGGAATATATAAAGTTTGTATACTTTGTCTTAGGTTTGAGCTGTGAGTCATGGAGTTATTGTGATTTTTGAAAATGGATTGTGGAATGATAAAGTAGTTTGTAATGTGAATTTTGAAATAATGTGGTTTATTGCTGGGAAAAATTGAAGTAGTTAATATGGCAGCAAGGCGATGTGTTTAGAGCAGGCTGAGTTTCAGACAATAGATAAAATAGAAGTTGCTCCATCTATACTGTCGAAGTCAGCAAATTGGATAAAGTCATTTCAATTAAAATCGAGCAAACTTGGTTGTCTTTGTCTGAAAAGATGCGTACGGTACGCTACGACGTACAAGGGCACGCTACGGCATGGAAGGGAGTACGCAGCTGCAACACGTGGCAACAACAGTATTTAGTCTTTTACATACATTCGCACAAACACGCATACTTGTAAAATAGTACACATTAATGGTAGTTGCAACACATAGTCCTTTATGTCGAAATATAGTAGTATTTAAGTGTAATATCATAAGTTATATGCATATCAGTAAAACATATGGTACAGGTTGAAGGAAGCATATCATGTGTGGTATCATAACAATCCCCTTAACATTTGCTACTGTTCTGTTCATTCTGCGAAGGAATCGCAGAGTGCATACACAAGTTATGAATTATAAGGAATTATGGACTATTAGGACTAAGGAATCTTGGCGGGAAGATCGGAGCCAACCCCCTGGAGAGATGACCCCCTCCTTTGGATTCTTTAGGTTGAACTAGCCAATGATGGACAACTCCCTGAACCCTCCTGATGCCTGGACCAATAGAAGGAAGCCACACCTTTGCATTGTTTTACTGTATCTCTATTTGCATATAAGCAGCAGCTCCTCATCTAGTGTTCAGACATCTTGTCCCCAGACTTCAGGATTGAATGACTGTACACTGGATCCAGAGCGCCTGCGATAAGTAACGGCTGTACTTATTATCACTTCGCTTGAATATATTATACTACTTTTTGCAAATAAATCGTTGTGCGTTGGAAACACAAATCGAGGTTCGACAATCGTTATTGGTTAGCGACAATACGCACATAACAATTTGGGGGCTCGTGAGCTTTGGAGGTTTCGTTGCCAGACGATAAGCAAGACCAACAGATTTTGGTTCCGCAACAAAGGGTGGAGTCGCGTCATATACGGGTAAGAACACAATGTGTTCAAAACCTGAATTTTACTCTGTGTTGTGAAACCGAATGTCTGTTTTGCATTTTCTAGGGCACGTTAACTAGAACCTAGGGACAAAAGAGAAAACTGTTTCTTTTTACTGTCATTGTGCGTTTTAACTATTCCATTGCTTAGCGTATGTGTATTTCCTGCTGTGCGTACACGGACTTCCGGTAGATTTGCCACGTGGTTAAACAATCGTTTTGATAGTTATTATATGTGCATAGTATAATTACTTGTGAAAACCTCTGGGACATTATTACTATTGTTGGGAACTTTGATTTTCTGCTCAGAAAAGGTGTATGTCGTGTGATTTGTTAACTTTAAATACACTAAGATTTTATCTATTGTAAAATAGAGTGTCAGTTGCTGTTTGACGAGGCAGGTGCCCAACTGGTGTACGGTATACAAGGCAGGGATACCGGGGGCGGAAACTGAATAAGTTTTCGCGACGTGCACCCAAGGGTAATTGTATCGCTTACAGATTAGCTTTAAGCGTTGCGATTGCACCGCACGGCAAGGAAAGCCGTGAGTGTGACTTGGGAGTAACGGGGATGATTTACGTTGGTAAGGCTGGTAATTGACTTTACCGGATGCTGCCAAGCGTAATAAACTACAGATTTTGTTGGAGAGTCAAGGGTAATCGAGGAGCTAGTAACCCTTTAGTCCGCATTGATATTTCTGTATTAGGAGTCCTCGTTTAATACGAGAGGAAGCAAGTAGACGCGGCTTGTAGCAAATACGTCCACAGGCCGGTAAAATATCTCTAGCGGTAGTGTTGAATTTTGTGGCAGGATATTGTGTTATTTCTGGAACCCTATTTTGTGGCAGGATATTGTGATATTTCTGGGACCCTATCGTTCAACATGGGTGCTAAGCATACGCTAGAGATGGCCAAGGTACTGCCTAAGGAAGGGCCTATTGGTTCAGCGAGATTTATCATGTGTAAGAAATATGGTGCATACGCAACTGTGTATTGTGACACGTGGGTCAAGATGACCAAAGATTGTGATAGGCCTTTCCCAACAATAGGGAGTTTTAATGCAGAGGTACTAAATACTGTAAAAGATAAAGTATGGTTGATTAAGTCAACGAAAGTGAGGAATAAACATAATGATTGTTTAAAATTGTGGCAAATGGAAGGTAACACGTGGCAGAGCAGCGAATGCACAGCGGAAGTAGGCGTGGCGAAAAGTGCGCACAGGGCGGAAGTAGCCGTTGAGAAGCGTGGCGAACTCAGCGCAAGCGCGCCCCCGCCATCTTATGTGGCGGGAGGGGTAAGTGCAGCCGTTATTAAAACTGAAAAAAGAGAAATTGCTAAGTTATATCCTGTTTTAAGTCAGTTTAAAACAAGTGTATCAGAAGATGAAGATGAACCCACTGTGATTTCGGCCATTGCTCATGCTGTTAATATGCTAGAGGTTCAGCGTAAGTATGGGAAAGGAGCAATGGCTGAGATAGGTGAGAGTAGTGTGATCACTAGGAGTGATAGCGTTCTAAATCTTGAAACAGCGAATCCTGTAGTGACTTCTGAAACCAGTGAACCAGTGGGTGCGTACCCAGTCCGCACAATATCAATTCCCAATGGGAAGGCGGATAAGGATGGTGTAGTCCCTTTAAAGAATGTAACAATGCATTGCCCCTGGACTAGATCAGAATTACGTTCCATTATGACTGAATTCCCAGATCCTAGAAAGGAGTTGGCTAAATGTCAGAAATTTGTTAAAGACTTAGGTAATGGCCACGAACCAACCAATAAGGATTGGCGTGTAGTGTTGATGGCGTGTCTTCTTCCCAATACTGACATACAAAAATTTATTAAAGATTGTTTGTTGGATGAAGATGACACCTTGACTGATGAGATTAACCAAGAGAATATAGAACAAATTGTCAAACATTTAGCCATCTATTTTCCAGTAGTGGTAAATTGGAGTAAGATTTTCACCATAAAACAAAAGATAGTGAAACTGCAGTGGACTATTTTGGCAGAGCTCTTGCATCAATGACACAGTTTACTGGGGTATCAGATATAAGGGAGAACCCACATCATAGGGAAGTAACAGTACTGATGGATGGCTTAAAGGAAAACCTAAAAACAAGAGTACAAACCTCAACCCCTGGTTGGAGGGGCAGCACGGTAGATTCTCTTAGAGAGATTGCTGTGGAACACGACAAAAATATTTTTAGAAAAAGAGAAGAAAAGAGTGACAAGTTGATGACGGTGAGTATACAGGCTTTAGAGCAGGGGTAGGGAACCTGTGGCTCTCCAGGTGTTGTGAAACTACAAATCCCAGCATGCCTTGCCACCTATCTGCTGGTTATCTACTGGCAAAGCATGCTGGGACTTGTAGTTTCACAACACCTGGAGAGCCACAGGTTCCCTACCCCTGCTTTAGAGGGAATGCATACACGACCATCAGCATATAACCCACATGACAGGAAACGTAGAATGTTGAGATGTTATAATTGCAAAAAAGAAGGACATATGAGAAAAGATTGTACAAAGGAAAGGTATAATCCTAATGAAGGGTCACATAGATATCCTCCAAGGAGGGATTCACATAGGCAAGAGAACACAGCTACCCGTGCATATTATAGCAGCAAATGTTGCGCGGGAAAGCAATAGTCAGCGCTAGGGGTCAGGTCATACCTGTAGTCTACAGCCAGTGAGGTTAACTGAGAGTCAAAGAGAAGAACAAACAATGATAGTTGACATAGCTGGTAGGAAACAAACTTTTTTTGTAGATACAGGGGGGGCCCGATCTGTGATAACCTCTCCTTTCAATCTACAGGTGACCAGTAAAACTATTCCAGCTATGGGGGTAACGGGAAGAGTGTTACATTATCCTCTAACTAAACCCGCTGAAGTTACTATCGGGCCCCTGCATACCAAGCATTCGTTTCTCTTGGCTGCGGTGGCTCCTACTAACTTGCTGGGAAGAGACTTGTTATGTAAAATGGGATGTGTCAGATGGTGTGTTCTTAGATATACCAGAGAAGGTCGCACATGAGGTGCAGGATATATTGGACACCCCTCAAAGGTTAATGTTACACTCTCCTGTTATCGAACAAAGTCCATCTCAAGTAAAGGGGATGTTGCTGGAAATACCAGGTTCACTATGGACCGGAGATGGACAGGACACGGGACTGATGGCAAACGTAGCCCCTGTCATGGTAAATCTAAAAAGTGGTAGGATAGCTCCAAAAATCCCACAGTATCCATTAAAACCAGAGGTGGAACTAGGGGTATATCCTGTTATTGAGAGGCTGTTACAAAAATGGATTTTAATTCGTACAGCCAGTAAAGCAAATAGTCCCATTTTTCCTGTGAAGAAGAGTGGGGGGAGGGGCTATAGATTAGTCCAGGACTTAATGGGAATTAATAAAGTTGTTGAGAGCCAATTCCCCGTAGTGCCGAATCCAGCTGTCATCCTCATGCAGATTCCACCATCTGCTAGTCACTTTACTGTCATTGATCTATGTTCTGCTTTCTTCTCAGTCCCTCTTCACCCTGACTGCCAATACCTTTTTGCATTCTACTACCGGGGAGTGCAATACACATGGACCAGACTGCCCCAGCGGTTCATTGACAGCCCCAGTATTTTCTCCCAAGCCTTACATGACTGTTTGCAATCCTTTCAACCCCACAATGGGTCTGTTCTAATTCAATATGTGGACGATTTGTTGCTGTGCTCTGATTCTTTTATGTCATGTTTACATGATACTAAATTGTTGTTGCTCTGTCTCTCACAAACAGGGCACAAGGTGGCAAAGGACAAATTACAGCCATGTCAGACTAAGGTCAAATACTTAGGACACTGCCTCACTAAGGGGCTAAGACACCTGACAACCGACAGGATTGAGGCTATACAACACATGACTCTGCCGCAGAGCCAGAAGCAGATTCGTACTTTCCTGGGGATGTGTGGATACTGTAGATCCTGGATCCCAGGTTTTTCTATTCTGGCATTACCATTGCAGGAGCTAGTCTCTTCCTCAAAACCAGAACGTGTCGTACACACAGAAGAGTCAGAGCAAGCGTTCTTTAATCTTAAAAAGAGTCTGACTAGAGCACCTGCATTGGGAATACCCGATTATGAAAAGCCTTTTGAGCTATACTGTACGGAAGCTGATGGTTGTCCAGCAGGTGTCCTCACACAGAAACATGGTGACGCTAGCAGACCGGTAGCATACTACAGTGCACAATTAGACGATGTGGCAAGATCACTCCCAACATGTTTCAGAAGTGTAGCAGCAACTGCTCTTCTGGTAAGTAAGAGTGAGGACGTAGTATTAGGACATAATTCAACTATCTATACACCCCATGCTGTATCAGCTCTGTTAAATTCAACCCAAACTAGACCTGTTTCTTCAGCTAGATTCACAAAGTGTGAACTAGCCCTGATGGCACCCTCAAACATCACCATCAAACGATGTAGCACCTTAAATCCAGCTACATACCTTCCATATGTGTCTCTAGAGACACAAAGGGTGGGAGGTGAGGAGACCCTGGTTGATGATGAGTTAGGCAAGAATACTGACACGCATGACTGTATGGAACACCTGAATCAGACCTTTACTGCAAGGCCCATGTCACATACGTGACACTCCCTTAGAAAATGTAGATTTTACGCTTTTATACAGACGGAAGATGTCATTGACAGACAGAGATGGAGAGCTATGTACTGGTTACGCTGTTGTAGACAATCAGGATGTGGTAGAAGCTGAACCCCTTGGTCCACCTCACTCAGCCCAGGTGGCGGAACTAGTAGCATTAAGGAGAGCGTGTGAGTTGGCAGAGGGTATATCAGCCAATATATATACTGACTCTAGGTACGCCTTCGGGGTAGTGCACGATTTTGGGGCCCTTTGGCGTCTTAGAAACTTTACGACAGCAGCAGGTACACCAGTGGCACACTCACAACACATAAAAGGACTTCTGACAGCGATACAGTTACCCAGAACAGTAGCCGTCATAAAGTGCAAAGCCCATACCTTTGAAGAAGACCCAGTGTCATTGGGCAACAACAGGGCAGACGAAGCTGCTAAATGGGCAGCAGGGCAACCTATGACTGTATCGACCGAGACTATGATGGTTTTTCAGACAGACATGCAGAAATTAATTGAATTGCAAGATTTGTGTTCCCTGCAGGAAAAGGCAGTCTGGAAGGCGAAGGGATGTAGTCAAGAGTCCTCAGGACTCTGGAGGGATGGACAAGGTAAGCCTGTAGCTCCCCGAACGGACTATCCAAGCCTGGCTGAAGCAGCACACGGCCTGACTCACCTGGGTAAAGAAGGTATGTGCAAACTGGTGAGAGCATACTGGTGTGCTCCCAGATTTTCCTCTCAGGCCTGTATGAAGGCAATGTCATGTCTTACTTTTTTGAGGAAAAATGTCGGGAAAACTATTCCAACTGAGCCATCCCACATCCCTCCTACAGACGGACCTTTTCAGGTAATACAAATTGACTATATCCAATAACCACCGTGCAGGAATCTAAAGTATGTGTTAGTGTGTATTGATGTGTTTTCCGGTTGGGTAGAAGCATATCCGGCAGCCACTAATACTGCTGTGTTCACTGCAAAGAAAATTGTACAAGATTTTGTGTGTAGGTTCGGTATCCCTAGAATCATTGAAAGTGATAGGGGTACCCACTTTACTGGTGATATCTTCCAAAATATGTGTAAACTCATGGGAATCGGTAGCAGACTTCACACCCCTTACCGACCACAAGCCAGTGGTAAGGTGGAGAGAGTAAACGGTACTATAAAAAACAAGCTTGGTAAGGTAATGGCTGAAACTGGGTTGGCATGGCCTGAGGCTTTGCCATTGGTCCTCCATAGCATTCGGACCACTCCTAGACCTCCTCTTAATCTGTCCCCCTTTGAGATAATGTTCGGACGACAACCTCATTTGATCGTGAGTCCACAAGACGACTTTGAGTGGAATAATGAAGTGACTGTACAATATCTTATAAGAATGAGTAGACAGCTAAAGCAACAACAACAAAAACTAAAAATGCTGTCACCTGGTATGCCAGAAACGAACTGTCATGATGTTGAACCTGGAGACTATGTTATGATCCGCAATTTCTTACATTCAGGTTGTTTAACAGACCGTTGGGAAGGCCCGTACCAAGTGCTGCTGACTAGTACTACATCGCTGAAAGTTGCAGAGAGAGACACTTGGGTCCATTCCACCCACTGCAGGAGAGTCCGTAACCCAGGGAAACTGCAAGATAAAACTGAGACCGACGACATAGATTTGTCACTTGTGAGTCTGTTTAGGGAGACCTAAAGCCTGCAGTCGAGACACCTGAACCAGAGACGTTGCCCCAGAACTATATTTCCAGAGATGGAGTGGCGGTTTTTTTTTTTCTTCTGTTCCAGCATTTTCCATGTTTTTACTTTTTCTAGGACATTCTATTTTTGTGATGGAGGACGGAGGAAGGTTCTGGTAGTGATGCGGATGAGATGGAGGCAGAGGAAAATTTATTAGGATACTCAGAGCAGCCCATTATCAAGCTTGGTCCGGGGGTTATGAAAAGGTCTGCTAGCTCAGGAACTCGGAGGCAGTGTGAGGGGCTATTGTCTGATGAGTATTGTATCTGCAAGTTCTGCGACTCCCTCGTTGAAGAGAGATGCATCCAGCGATGCCAGTCCACCGATAATCTGAATATGGGCGGGCATCCTTTGGAGGATTATCACTCCCTGGTGGGTAAGGTGCTAAACCAAACCGATTGCTGAGTGTGCTCTCATGTGCCACAGGGGCAGCATAACATAGGACTAGTGCCATTCCCTCTAAACATATCCAAAGTACTCGAATTGAGGGGTGGGAGGCCCATAGACGGGAGGTACAATAAGACTAGGTCCCCTAGTCTGACGCTTCAACAATACTCCGTAGACAGATCTTTGCTGTGTCTAAATATCTCTCATGCAAAACGTCTGGAGAATTGGGAAGCTGACCTATCAGATCAGACAATGGCTCGCCACACTCATTTTAGAGGGAGACTCACAAGGTCACCAATAGGCAGGAATGTTGATGGAAGTCACAAATTAGGGTGTATAACCAAACATAAGAAGGTATCCATTGGAAAAGTCTCTATAGATAATTGTAAGAATGTCATCCATGCGGACACGTGTCTCGAGCAAATGAAGACACTGGGCATGGGTAGTTTTATCAAAACTGTGTGATATAATTAATGGGCATACTGTTCCTTATGTTCTCCCTGATGATGTGTATTTTGTTTGTGGAAGGAAAGCTTATTCCTGGGTGACTCCAAGTTCCAAGGGCTTGTGCTTCTTAGCTAAACTGGTTCCTGAAATCATGACTATTACTCATGAAGAAATGGTTGGTATTCACAAGACTACATCACCACCATACATACACACACAGTATGAACACCGTGGCAAGAGAAATATGATTCCTGGTGAGGAGCCCATAGCTACAAAATTGATTAGTGAGACCGCTGGGTTTCAAGTTATGGTTGCTCTAGATCTCACCAGGACTGCTCGGGGAACATTAAACTTTAAATATATCCAAGACCTAGCTAAATTAATAGATAATATCACCGAGATGTATGATGACACTTTTAGGTATACTGGAAGGGAGCTACAAGCGTACAAGAAGGAGTTGGTGCAACATAGGCTGGTGCTAAATTATCTCACCTCTATTACTGGTGGGTACTGTGTCACACTGGCCACCCAGTTTGGTGTCAAATGTTGCACGTACATCACCAATAATACAGATGACCCTAAGGAGGTTATAGACCGGAAGATGGATGAAATTCTGCAACTGAAATGGGAATTTCGAAGGAACCATAACTCTTCGTTATATGAGGTCGGGGAAAGGGTGGCAGGTTGGTTCTCGTGGTTGAACCCTGTGAAATGGTTCTCCGGTCTGGGGGAGTGTGTACAGGAAATGGTTGCTAGTGTAGGTAAGCTCCTTCTCCTTATACTGGGTGTCATCTTAGCGATTGGTTTATGTGTCAAATGTGTTCCTACTGTGTTGAAGTGTGGAAAATGGTCTTCTAGGAGTAACACTGAGAAAGAGACTGAAAGGGTGGTACCAGATACCAAGATCATGGTCTGTGAAGAAGTATTGTATAATCCTGAACTTGAAACGGTGATTGGGTGATAGTTTATTACACTATCAAAGGGTGGAGCTGTCGAAGTCAGCAAATTGGATAAAGTCATTTCAATTAAAATCGAGCAAACTTGGTTGTCTTTGTCTGAAAAGATGCGTACGGTACGCTGCGACGTACAAGGGCACGCTACGGCGTGGAAGGGCGTACACAGCTGCAACACGTGGCAACAACAGTATTTAGTCTTTTACACACATTCGCACAAACATGCATACTTGTAAAATAGTACACATTAATGGTAGTTGCAACACATAGTCCTTTATGTCGAAATATAGTAGTATTTAAGTGTAATATCATAAGTTATATGCATATCAGTAAAACATATGGTACAGGTTGAAGGAAGCATATCATGTGTAGTATCATAACAATCCCCTTAACATTTGCTACTGTTCTATTCACTCTCCGAAGGAATCGCAGAGTACATACACAAGTTATGAATGATAAGGAATTATGGACTATTAGGACTAAGGAATCTTGGCGGAAAGATCGGAGCCAACACCCTGGAGAGATGAACCCCTCCTTTGGAATCTTTAGGTTGAACTAGCCAATGATGGACAACTCCCTGGACCCTCCTGATGCCTGGACCAATAAAAGCAAGCCACACCTTTGCATTGTTTTACTGTATCTCTGTTTGCATATAAGCAGCAGCTACTCATCTAGTGTTCAGACATCTTGTCCTCAGACTTCAGGATTGAATGACTGTACACTGGATCCAGAGCGCCTGCGATAAGTAACGGCTGTACTTATTATCACTTCGCTTAAATATATTATACTACTTTTTGCGAATAAATCGTTGTGCGTTGGAAACACAAATTGAGGTTCGACAATCGTTATTGGTTAGCGACAATACGCACATAACAATGCCTGCAAGATTACTGCCATTGTAACTAATGTGAGCATAATGATTAGACAAAATGGTTCCTGTGTGAGATAAATAATGTCTTCGCTGTGATGCTAGAAGTTTCCTTGTGAATGCAATGTGGATAGTAAGCAATGGCTGAATAAATGGTAGAAGCGTATATGTGAGATAAATAGAAGTTTATAGTGTAAGTTGTTGTGAAATGGATGGAAGAGTGAATTGTGTTTGAATGTTTAAAATGGACTCTAACCTAAGGGTCTATCGCTCACTTCCCCCACAGTCGTTCCCTCCCACACACGCACAATACAGTCACACACACCCATACACCACAATAGCTGATCAAAACATACACACAATAACTTATAATTATTTGTATATTTATAAAACAGGCAATGAATGTAATATATTGTATGAACTTCTATTCTTTATCACCCATGTTAATAAAGCACACAAAACCTTTTGAGTTTGTATAGTATACTTTGTTATACTGTTTTATAATATATATGAGTTTTACCATTATAATGTTAATTAAGAATAACAAATATTTAAATGAAGCTACATCTTGTGTACAGTTTTTCTTGAAGATAAGCATAAGTTATTATATAAATATTGGTCTTGTGAATTTAGGAAGAATAAAGAATTATGTTTCTTAGGTTAAACCAGTACTACCTTTTGTGAGGAATTGGTTGATGATAATAATCATAAATAACATTATTAAATGGGTTTCCACACATTTGCCAGACTATTAGGACCCATAGATATACCACCAAAATAAATACCCTTTTACAATGGGTATTCGTCATTTGTGACCTTAAGTGCATCTTGTTTTGAGTTAAGTAGGAGAATGTAGATTCACAGCCATAGGTGGTTGAAAAGCAAGAAAGTATTTTTCAGGCATGTTGCCGTATGCGTGGGTTTCTACTGCATTTTTCCATATTTCAATTGGATTTTTCATAGCATCAAATAATGACCTTAGAATGTCATCTACTGAGAGCTTAATCAATTCCATCTGTAGTTCTTTAGGTGCCTTGGTGACATTTACTAAGTGAGGTTGAAATGCTAATTTGAGTGTGATGTCATGATTCTCAAAGTCAGTAAACTTTTCACTATATTCTCCAATTAATAAGTCTAAAACAGCTGCATATTCCTCAAATGTTTTGCATATATCATCCTGCCCATGAATGACCTTTGCTACCTAGATAACTTTTTTCGAAATGCTTGGATTTTTTGCCACATATCATATATAGACTTAGTTTTACCTTGCAAAGAAATATTCAGGTTGTTTTGATTTAACATGATATCACACAGAAATGCAGCATTCCTATAGAAATCTTCTTTCAATAATTCACATTGCAGAGTCTGTTCTCCATAAAATTTAACTATCTGTTCTCACAGTGATAAAATCTTGGCTAACATCTGTCTCTGCAATATTCAACGCACTTCAGAATGATACAGCTGAATATCTCATCGTCCAACTTTTGTATGTTACGAAACTGATGATGCCGTGTTGCATTTGCATGTACATAGTTAATAATACTAATAACTTGTTGCGAAGTGTCATTTAAAATAATAGGTTTAGCACCGAGATTTTCCTAATGCAAATTACAATGAAAAGAATCGAGAGCATCTGGATCTGTTAATACAATTTTTAGCTCTGCAATAATACCTTCATGTTTTCCTGACATGCAAGATGCACCATCTACAAGTTACCAAATTCAGTCCCACTTCACGACATTTATCTTGAAAGTTGTTGAAGATATCTATTCCCCGCGTTCTGCTTGTGAGAGTGCCCAAAGCGAGTAACTCTTCATAGCAAAGAAAATCTTCTCATGGCCCAAATGAAGTATAAAACCAGCACCGAGTCAGTAGTACCAGTTGATTCATCCAAAGTGATTGAATGATATATATTTTCCTGCTTAAGTATTGCATGAAGTTGTTCTGTTATGTTGAGGACTAATTCATGCTGGTGATCAATTATGGTTGTTCTTGAACCATATGGTTCTACAACACTGAATGGCTTCCCATTTTCCCCCGAAGTATATGAGCTACTTTATAAGTTGCTTGAGTGACATTATTTACAGATCTTATTTTGAAAGATTTGTCTTTGCTTTTGCTTTTAATCTATTATTTTTTCACAATACAACCTTTTGCGCCTCTCTTTCTAATTTGAAATATTTGTGGTCCTTATGTGTGTTATAATGCTGATGAGCTTTGAATTTCTTCAATGTTGTATTGCAGTATCACAAAGCAAGCAAATCATCTTATCTTTAGCAGGAACAATATAATATTGCAATTCCCAATCACCATAAAAAAATCTGTTTTCTTCCTTCAGCATTCTCTTGGTCTTCTTTGACATGATGGGCTGTTAAGCATACAGAATAAAAAATACTGTCAGGCTGTACAAATATTCACAAAATCCACTTCAAACAGAAACACATTGCACCATTGTCAAAAGCTGATAAAGAACTGCGCAAAGATAATTAATATATAAAAAGATTGAGAACTCTGCTCCATTTCCGTTTAAATGTGTGTTGCCATTTTGCATTATTATTATTATCATTTATTTGTTAGGTGCCACAAGGTTTCCGCAGCGCCGCACACAGTACGAACAGTAGACTATACAGGGTGAAACCATACAGAACAATGAACAAAAAGTACCAATACTTCAGAAACTCCAGGCAGGCTACAACGGAGAAGAAGAATAGGTGAGTAGACAGGAGGGAAGAGGGCCCTGCTCATGCGAGCTTACATCCTAAGGGAGGGTAAACAGACCAGGCACAAGAGGAGCCAGTTGAGGCAAGGGGAGAGAAGGGAGGACGAGCTGAAGGGAGGAGGTGAAGGTTAAGTGGATGGTTGGTAGGCTTTGAGGAAGAGGTGAGTTTTGAGTACACATTTGAAGGAGCACAGAGTAGGAGAGAGAAGGATGGAACGAGGGAGGTCGTTCCAGTGAAGGGGGGCTGCGCTGGAAAAGTCTTGGATTCTGGAGTGGGAAGAGGTGATAAGAGTGGAGGAGAGGCAGCGGTCATTGGCTGAGCGCAGGGAGTGGACAGGAGTGTGAATGGAGAGGAGGTTAGAGATATAAGGGGCAGTGGAGTGGGAGAGCCTTGTAAATGGTGGTGAGGAGTTTGAAAAGAGTTCTGTAGGGGAAGGGGAGCCAGTGTAAGGCAAGGCAGAGAGGGGAGGCAGAGGAGGAGCGGCGTGAGAGGAAGATGAGTCTTGCGGCCGCATTCAGTATAGAGCGGAGGGGGAGAGATGGGAGTGGGGGAAGCCAGTGAGGAGGAGGTTACAATAATCAAGGCGGGAGATGAGTGCGTGGATGATAGTTTTGGTGGCATCCTGAGAGAGAAAGGGACGGATGCGGGCTATGTTGCGTAGTTGGAAGTGACAGGCTTGGACAAGGGACTGAATGTGGGGGGCAAAAGAGAGAGAGGAGTCGAGGGTGACACTCAGGCAGCGAAGTTGGGTGACAGAGGAGATGGTAGTGTTGTTGACGACAATAGAGAGGTCATGCTGGGATGGGAGTCTGGGCGGAGGAAAGACAATGAGTTCAGTTTTAAAGATATTGATTTTGAGAAAGCGCTCAGACATCCAGGAGGAGATGGCGGAGAGGCAGTAGGATACCCAAGCGAGGAGGGTGGAGGAAAGATCAGGAGAGGAGATACAGAGTTGAATGTCGTCAGCATAGAGGTGATACTGAAGACCGAAGGAGGAGATGAGTGCACCAAGAGAGGAAGTGTAGAGCGAAAAGAGTAGAGGGCCAAGAAGAGAGCCCTGCGGGACTCCCACAGGGAGAGGGTAGGGGGAGGAAGAACCAGACGTGGATACAGAGAAGGGGCGATTAGCGAGGTACGAGGCGAACCAGGCATGGACAGAACCAGAGAGGCCGAGAGAGAAGAGTTTGCAGCAGGAGGGGGTGGTCCACGGTGTCAAAGGCTGCAGAGAGGTCAAGGAGGATGACAACGGAGAAGTGACCCTTGGATTTGGCTGATAGGAGATCATTAGTAACCTTGGCCAGGGCAGTTTCGGTAGAATGGAGGGGGCGGTAGCCGGATTGGAGAGGGTCAAGGAGGGAATTGTCAGAGAGGTGCCTGGTTAGGTGGCTGCAGACAATCCGCTCAAGTAATTTGGAGGCATAGGGGAGAAGAGAGGACAGGTAGAGGGTGGAGAGGAAAGAATAAGGGAGCGAACTTCTTCACCAGTTGTAGGGCTGAAGGCCAGAGTTGGTTGTTGGGGGAGGTGAAGAGATGAGGGTGGCGGGTGAAGGGGAAGAGGAGATATTCAGTCTGATGGCTTTAATTTTGGAAGAGAAAAAGGTGGCAAAGTCAGAAGCGGAGAGGGAAGGCGGGACAGAGGGGGGGGGGAGGAGGGAGTTGAAGGTGGCAAAGAGGCGACGGGGATTGGAGGACTGAGAAGAAATGAGGGACTTAAAGAAGAATTGTTTAGCAAGAGAGAGGGCAGAGCAGAAAGAAGAGAGGATTAATTTAAAGTGGAGGAAGTCAACCAGGGAACGAGATTTCCTCCAGAGGCGTTCAGCAGTGCGAGAGCACCTTTGGAGGAAGTGGGTGAGTTTTGAGTGACAGGGTTGGAGAATAATGTGGCGTCGGTGGATAGAAGAGGCCGGGGCAACAGCGTCCAGGGCAGTGGTGAGGGAGTGATTGTAGAGAGAGTACACCTGGTCGGGAAAGGCCAGGGAGGGAAGGGGTGAAAGGATAGTTTTGAGAGAGGAGTAGAAAGAGGTGGGGTCAATAGCATCCAGGTTGCGTCTAGTGAGGGTGGCTTTGGGCGAGGCAGGAGCAGGGGAGGAGGACAGAGTGAAGGAGAGGAGATGGTGGTCAGAGAGTGGGAAGGGAGAGTTGGAGAAGTCAGAGAGATCACAGAGATGAGAGAAGACAAGGTCAAGGGAATGACCAAGGCAGTGGGTGGGGGAAGAGGTCCACTGAGGCCTAGGGAGGAGGAAAGGGCGAGAAGTTTGATGGTGGCGGGGTCAGAACAGTTGTCAATAGGGATACTAAAGTCGCCAAGTATGATGGAGGGAAGGTCAGAGGAAAGGTAGTGGGGGGTAGTGCATCCGGTGTGCTTTCGTGTATTTCAGTCTGCGCCTATTTCCGGCAGCCATTAATGCAGAAGTATATAGCATCTGAACAGTGAACTTAAATCATATATCAAATGATACAATAAATACAATAGTGCATCAATTGCAATGAGGTGACATTAAAAAATAAACAAGCAATGAAAATGTCTCTAGAGTAAAATTATTTTCTTCTTGTGCAATGTGAGTTCTTCTTTTATTCTTCAGGTGTGTACATGAAAAAAATAAAAATACAAAACATAGTGTGACCTGTATATATGGTATAATAATATAATATAATATAATGTGGATTGTACAAGATGAAAATATCCATTCAGGTGAATAACTGAAAATTCCTGTGTGTGTGCTGGATGAGAGTCTTGCACAGTAATCACATTGCACCTGAACACATATGGCAGTCTGTGTTAGTTACAACTCTTGTAATCTGCCAAAACCAAGAATTATATGTTACAGAGTCTAAAATGTCACAAAAAAAGCAAGGGGCTTATTACATAACATTCCCCTCACAGAACAATGTGTGAATATGAGACATACTTCTTATAGAAATAGATATATAAAAACAAATATCTTTATTACCAGATATATCTGTCTTAAAACACATAAAAACATTAAAATCAGCAATCTTCAAAAGCAGGATCCAGTCCCTGTAGGGTAGTGTTGGCTAACCTGTGACACTCCAGGTGTTGTGAAACTACAAGTCCCAGCATGCTTTGCCAATATATAGCAGGTTATTGCTGGAAGGATATGCTGGGACTTGTCGTTTCACAACACCTGGAGTGTCACAGGTTAGCCAACACTGCTGTAGGGTATGCACTTACCCTGGGTAAAAAGATATTATAGCATGTAGAAAACACGTCAGCTTCTGAATGATGTTATACAACCAGAGTTTGAGACGGCTTCCTTGGCTCACACGGAACTGTTACAGCTGCTCTCAGATCCCCACTCACACCTGTGCTTGGAAGTGCAGGTCAATTTAGAAACTAATTTTTTATTGTCAAATCGTACATCAATGGGGGGAATACTTTCCCTAAGACAAACTGTGTATATGTACATATGTAGATAGGAGGTAAATAACATGTCGATACTGACTTTTTGTTTACAAATACACCCGTTCATAAAACGGGGTATTACAATGTCAATATTGACCCGGCGTCATGAACCCCCTCTCCCACAGCATCGTATTCAACCGAAAACTTGTAATTAGACAGTTTGAAATGAAAAACAGTTATACTATTTTTAAGGTGACAATTGTTGGATCCGCCGACAGTATAATATAATCCAGGCAGTTGGTACAACCATTACCACCTTAAAACCGGCAATTTTACACTTTCCATTAGAAGTCAATATTACCGGAAAGATTTTATATGGTCGAAATTTACATGTGCCGCCCATACAGCATGTGGAAAGTTTGGTATGTCTATTATCTAATTAGTCTAGACTTGTCGCTTTTATACTCATCGGAATTGTTGCATCGCTCGTTCTAACTTGTGTCGGCATTAGTGTTGCTGAAAAAATCTACCCCACCCAATCTGTGTGGATTAATCTGTTGTAATTTATTTTACTCTTTTGTAACTTAAATATATTCATTTAAGAATAAAATACAATTTAAAAGAACATTGTATTAATATAAATAAAATGATTTGTTCTGTAAAATTTTAATTCAGTCAAATGGCCCTACTTAAGGATGCCGGGCTCCCGTAAGAGTAGACATCCTACCGGGAGTAATGGAGACAGTGCTTAATTAAGTAATTTTGCATCATTAAGCCCTGCCCCTGATATGAAATGCCGCAAATTTTACCATTTCCTACCAGGGGTGGGGCTACGGTGACCTCTCCTCCCTGCAATCCTGGAGGAGAGATTTGAAAAGTGAACAAGCCTTAGTCAGTGATGTATGTTTGGGTGGCAATTAAGGCTAGTTAGCCAGATAAAACTTTTCATCATAAAAGTGCTTCTTATTTGCAACAAAAGTGTATTTCACTGAAAATAGTAAACCTAGCACCCATAGTGAGTGCTAACTCACTTCTTCAGCCCTTACTAACAGGGAAATTAATCTGCTTGGCAGCCTCTTTCTGTTTCTGTCTGATGTCTCTCTGCAGTCATAGATAGACTCCCTTCTAAGGCTTCCTTCAGGTCTGTACTTCACAGCCCTCCACTTATCTATCTCGTCAGACCTGGCTGAGTTTCTTCTCAAGCCTCCTACCTAAAACAAGGGGTGTGCACCAGCCACTTTTCATGTTTTGGGTTCTGATTAGCTTGAGGTTTTGGGTTCTAATTGGTTTTGCCAAAACACCCCACTAAAGGTTTTGGTTCTGATTTTGGGTTTTGGGTTCTGATTTTTTTTAAAAAAGCATAAAATGTGCTAAAATCCATCATTTTGGTTTTTTTCCCTCCTACACTATTATTAACCTCAATAACATTCATTTCCACTAATTTTCAGTCTATTCTGAACACCTCACACCTCACAATATTGTTTTTAGTCCAAAAGGTTGCACCGAGGTAGCTGGATGTCTAAGCTAAGCAACACAAGTGGGCGGCACAAACACGTAGCCCATCTAGGAGTGGCACTGCAGTGGCAGACAGGATGGCAGTTTAAAAAACTAGGCCCCAAAGAGCACATAATGGCAAAAAAAGAGGTGCAAGATGGAATTGTCCTTGGGCCCTCCCACCCACCCTGATGTTGTTGAAATAGGACATGCGCACTTTAACAAACCAATCATTTCAGCGACAGGGCCTACAAAACTGTGGCTGAAATGATTGGTTTGTTTGGACCCCCACAAAACGAGCTGGCAAACAAAAAAAAGAGGTGCAAGATGGAATTGTCCTTGGGCCCTCCCACCCACCCTTATGTTGTTGAAATAGGACATGCACACTTTAACAAACCAATCATTTCAGCGACAGGGCCTACCAAACTACTGTGGCTGAAATGATTGGTTTGTTTGGGCCCCCACACAAAAAAAGCTATTCATCTCTCCCTGTACAAACTAAACTGGCTCTACTGAGGCAAGATGTCGTCCTCATCCTCATCCTCTGATTCCTCGCCCCCTTCAGTGTGTACTTCCTCATCCTCACACATTATCACAATCACAGGTCCCTCTGTAGTCTCTGGAGGCCAGTGCTGGTCTTGATTGAAGAATTGAGAATTCATTTTTATGAACATCTTCTCAACGTTTTGCGGAAGCAACCTCCTTCGCCGCTCACTGACCAGGTTCCCCGCTGCACTAAAAACTCTTTCAGAGTACACACTGGAGGGTGGACAACTCAGGTAAAATAGAGCCAGTTTGTACAGGGGCTTCCAAACTGCCTTTTTTTCCTGCCTGTTGGCATGTCACGGTCCTCTTCAGAGGACAATCTCTTGACCAGCAGGTCTTTGCACCGCTGTAGACTTGTGTCCGCCGGAAACAGAGACACAACATATGCTTTAAACCGAGGATCGAGCACTAGTTAGATATTGTATTCCTCTGACTTTAAAAGAGTGACCACCCTCGGATCCTGGCAAAGCGTATGAAGGGCTTCATCCACAAGAGCTACATGCTTTGTGGAATCACAATGCTGTAACAGCTCCTCCCTCACTTTCTCCAGCTGCTTCTGCAACAGCCTGATCAGGGGAATCACATGACTCAAGCTGGCAGTGTCGGAACTGACTTCTCGTGTGGCAAGTTCAAACAGCTGGAGAACCTTGCACAACACGGAAATCAGTCTCCACTGCGCTTGACTCAGGCGCATCCCCACTCCTTTGCCTATGTCGTAGGTGGCTGTGTAGGCTTGAATGGCCTTTTGCTGCTCCTCCATCCTCTGCAGCATATAGAGGGTGGAGTTCCAGCGCGTCACAACCTCTTGTTTGAGGTGATGGCAGGGCAGGTTCAGGAGTTTTTCATGATGCTCCAGTCTTCGGTAGGCAGTGGTAGAATGGCGAAAGTGTCCCGCAATTTTGCGGGCCACCGCAAGCATATCCTGCACACCCCTGTCACTCTTCAGGTAATGCTGCACCACCAAATTTATTGTGTGGGCAAAACATGGCATGTGCTGGAAATTGCCCATATGTAATGCCCGCACAATGTTACCGGTGTTGTCCGACACCACAAATCCCCAGGAGAGTGTAAGTGGGGTAAGCCACTGCGAGATTATTTCCCTCAGTTTCACTAAGAGGTTGTCAGCGTTGTGCCTCTTATTAAAACCGGTGATACACAACGTTGCCTGCCTTGGAACGAGCAGGTGTTTTGGAGATGCTGCTACTGATGCTGCTGTTGCTGCGGAAGGCGATGCATCTACCCAGTGGGCTGTCACAGTCATATAGTCCTTAGTTTGCCCTGAACCACTTGTCCACATGTCCGTGGTTAAGTGGACAGTGGGTACAACTGCATTTTTCAGAGCACTGAGGACACTTTTTCGTACTTCTCTGTACATCCCGGGTATCGCCTGCCTAGTGAAGTGGAATCTCGACGGGATTTGGTACCGGGGACACAATACCTCCATCAACAGTCTAAATCCCACTCCACTGATGGGGGACACCGGATAAACGTCTAACACCAACATAGCTGTTACGACGCAGTTATCCGCTTTGCCATAGGATGACTACTGTCGTACTTCATGCTCATGGCAAACGATTGTTGTACGGTCAACTGTTTAGTGAAAGACATAGCAGTCTTAAGACTTCCCCTCTGGGAAGATGACCGACTACCAGCAGCAGCGGCAGTAGTAGGCGTAGCGCTGCAGGATCCTCTGGAAGAATCCCGTATTGAAGGGGACTCAGTCATGCCGGTGACATGGCGTGAAGGACTATATACAATCGAGATCGAGGAGGAAATTGACGAGGAGGGTGTTGCTGGTGTGGATACAACAGGAGCAAGGGATTTAGGTGTCCCTGGACTGCTGACGGTCCTAGCCACAGTTCCTGAACTAAACACTAAATTATGAAGGTTCTTAAGGTGACGTATAAGGGAGGATGTCCGTAGGTGGCCAAGATCCTTACCCCTGCTTATTTGAGCTTTACATAAGCTACATATGGCCATACATTTGTTGTCCGGATTGGGATAGAAATAATTTCAGAACGAAGAGGTGGATTTCTTAGTCTTCTGGCCAGGCATGGCGATGGGCTTTTTCATCCCATGGACAACAGTTGTTTCCCTTCCTGGTGCCTCATTTAAGATAACCACATCAGCATCCTCCTCGTCAAGTTCCTCCTCAGCGCCAGCTACATAAATATCCTCCTCCCCGTGTACAACATTGACACCTTCATTAGCCAAATCTGTAACTGGACTGTGGGTGATCCTTCCAGCATATGCAGAGGGTGTGCTGCAAATGGTGGAAGGAGCCACCTCTTCCCGTACAGTGATGGGAACATCAGGCTTCGTAACCACCAACACCCTTGGACTCGCCTTGGGGATTTGTGATGCCATCTCTTTAGAAGGCAAAGTTGTTTGCTGTGTTGTTGATGACAGCTTAACTCTCTTAAATTTTTTAGAGGGGGGGGAGAGGAGGGCTTAGATCCTTGGGTGAAGCTGAACCACTAGTCATGAACACGGGCCAGGGCTCCGTGTCGTAAATGGCATATTGGCAAGTTTACGTTTTTCCTCAGATGATTTTAATTTTCTTTTTTTGCTAATGTTAGTGAACTTTGGCTTTTTGGATTTTACATGCCCTCTACTTGGAGATTGGGCATCGGCCTTGGCAGATGATGTTGATGGCATTTCATCGTCTATGTCATGACTAGTGGCAGCAGCTTCAGCATTAGGAGGAAGTGGTTCTTGATCTTTCCCTACTTTATTCTCCAAATTGTTGTATTACATTATATGCAGCACACGTTGTATTGCAGTACTAGTTTTTTTATACTGCAGGAACTGTGAACGTAGTTATATATTGCAGTAGTATTTTTTTTATACTGCAGGAACAGTGAACGTATTTATATATTGCAGTAGAACTTCCTTTTTACTGCAGGAACAGTGAACATATTTATATATTGCAGTAGAACTTCCTTTTTACTGCAGGAACAGTGAACGTATTTATATATTGCAGTAGAACTTCCTTTTTACTGCAGGAACAGTGAACGTAGCTAGATATTGTAGTAGAAATTCCTTTTTACTGCAGGAAAAGTGAACGTAGTTAGATATTGCAGTAGAAATTCCTTTTTACTGCAGGAACAGTGAACGTAGTTAGATATTGCAGTAGTATTTTTTTATACTGCAGGAACAGTAAACGTAGTTAGATATTGCAGTAGAAATTCCTTTTTACTGCAGGAACAGTGAAAGTAGTTAGATATTGCAGTAGTATTTTTTTTATACTGCAGGAACAGTGAACGTAGTTAGATATTGCAGTAGAAATTCCTTTTTACTGCAGGAACAGTGAACGTAGTTAGATATTGCAGTAAAAATTCCTTTTTACTGCAGGAACAGTGAACATAGTTAGATATTGCAGTAGTATTTTTTTTATACTGCAGGAACAGTGAACGTAGTTAGATATTGCAGTAGAAATTCCTTTTTACCGAAGGAACAGTGAACGTAGTTAGATATTGCAGTAGTATTTTTTTTATACTGCAGGAACAGTTAACATAGTTAGATATTGCCATAGAAATTCCTTTTTACTGCAGGAACAGTGAACGTAGTTAGATATTGCAGTAGAAATTCCTTTTTACTGCAGGAACAGTGAACGTAGCTAGATATTGCAGTAGAAATTCCTTTTTACTGCAGGAACAGTGAACGTAGTTAGATATTGCAGTAGAAATTCCTTTTTACTGCAGGAACAGTGAACGTAGCTAGATATTGCAGTAGAAATTCCTTTTTACTGCAGGAACAGTGAACATAGTTAGATAATGCAGTAGTATTTTTTTTTATACTGCAGGAACAGTGAACGTAGTTAGATATTGCAGTAGAAATTCTTTTTTACTGCAGGAACAGTGAACGTAGTTAGATATTGCAGTAGTAATTATTTTATACTGCAGGAACAGTAAACGTAGTTAGATATTGCAGTAGAAATTCCTTTTTACTGCAGGAACAGTGAACGTATTTATATATTGCAGTAGAAATTCCTTTTTACTGCAGGAACAGTGAACGTAGTTAGATATTGCAGTAGAAATTCCTTTTTACTGCAGGAACAGTGAACGTATTTATATATTGCAGTAGAAATTCCTTTTTACTGCAGGAACAGTGAATGTAGCTAGATATTGCAGTAGAAATTCCTTTTTACTACATTAACAGTGAACGTAGTTAGATATTGCAGTAGTATTTTTTTATACTGCAGGAACAGTAAACTTAGTTAGATATTGCAGTATAAATTCCTTTTTACTGCAGGAACAGTGAACGTAGTTAGATATTGCAGTAAAAATTCCTTTTTACTGCAGGAACAGTGACCTAGTTAGATATTGCAGTAGTATTTTTTTTATACTGCAGGAACAGTGAACATAGTTAGATGTTGCAGTAGAAATTCCTTTTTACTGCAGGACAAGTGAACGTAGTTAGATATTGCAGTAGAAATTCCTTTTTACTGCAGGAACAGTGAACGTAGTTAGATATTGCAGTAGTATTTTTTTTATACTGCAGGAACAGTGAACATAGTTAGATATTGCAGTAGAAATTCCTTTTTACTGCAGGAACAGTGAACGTAGTTAGATATTGCAGTAGAAATTTCTTTTTACTGCAGGAACAGTGAACGTAGCTAGATATTGCAGTAGAAATTCCTTTTTACTGCAGGAACAGTGAACGTAGTTAGATATTGCAGTAGTATTTTTTTTTATACTGCAGGAACAGTGAACGTAGTTAGATATTGCAGTAGAAATTCCTTTTTACTGCAGGAACAGTGAACGTAGTTAGATATTGCAGTAGTATTTATTTTATATTGCAGGAACAGTGAATGTAGTTAGATATTGCAGTAGAAATTCCTTTTTACTGCAGGAACAGTGAACGTATTTATATATTGCAGTAGAAATTCCTTTTTACTGCAGGAACAGTGAATGTAGCTAGATATTGCAGTAGAAATTCCTTTTTACTGCAGGAACAGTGAACGTAGTTAGATATTGCAGTAGAAATGTCTTTTTACTGCAGGAACAGTGAACGTATTTATATATTGCAGTAGAAATTCATTTTTACTGCAGGAACAGTGAATGTAGCTAGATATTGCAGTAGAAATTTATATAAATATACAAAATATATATATACAAATATTATTATTTTTTTTAAAAAACAAAAAATGTCTGTATTCATATGTCTGTTAGTTTTGCATAATTGGTTGTGGTTTTTATCCACAAAGTATGCTTCTAAAGGCTTTTAATAGTTGTTTTCGCTAGCTGTTTTAGACTTAAACATGACACAGAGCTTCCTTAACTTTTAGCAAGGATTTGAGGTATGAGTGACGTCAGTTTTGTCTTAACCGCAGAGAGGGAACGACTACTGTGCTTAAGTTGCATTCTATAACGCCTACTTTACTCAAGTGATCTCTCATCTCCGCCCAGAACGCGCCCACTCTCCTCCCATTCCCATCCCTTTCTACTCAAGTGGTGAAGCACCATCGCAACACCATCTCAAATTTATTTGCGATGGAGTTTGCGTTTGAGTTGCGTTTGAGTGCTGTATCTGATGTGTTTGAGCAGTGTATGTGGTGCTTTCCGCTGCTCAAGTCTCGTTTTAGCGCATGCGCAGAGACGACTAGCAGATTATCCGCATACGTTTGAGTTTGCATACCTTGATGAATCGGGCCCTATATCATTAATTAACTTCTTAGGGCAGCACCATTGCAAGGTATCACCCACAAAAATACAAGCAGCGCGGAGTAAGGTAATATTTTTAGGACATTGCATCTCACAAGGTACCAGACACCTCACACAGGACAGGATAACTGCAATCTAGCAGGTAAAGCCACCACAGAACACCAATGAATTAAGGGCATTCCTAGGTTTGGTAGGGTACTGCAGGGAATGGATTGCAGGAGCATCCCTCCTAATGCAACCCCTCTATGATGCTTTTAGTGAGGTAAAAGGGTCCAGGATATATTTAACTGAATCACAACTAACATCGTTTGAAACATTAAAACAAGCCATTGTGCAGGCACCAGCGTTCGGATTACCACAATATGATAAGCCATTTACCTTGTTCTGCAATGAATCTAAGGGACATGCACAAGGGGTCCTTTCACAGGTACACTCACATAAACAGAGACCGCTGGCTTACTATTCATTACATCTAGACAGTATCACATGCACTTACAGAAATACTAAACCAAACAAGAACAAAGCATCTGTCCACAGCAAGGCTCACTAAGTACGTTCTGCAGCTACCCAGAAAGGTAGCTATATTGAAAGTTCAGATACACACTAAAGAAAAGACTAGGGAGGCTATGGGAAATGCCAAGGCAGATGCTGCTGCTAAACAGGCAGCCCTTATGCTCAGGGTGCAGGTCTGTCATGTGACTCAGGGTGAAAACCCTGTAGAGCCTGTAACCCTTGACATACTGCAGAAGTTCCAGGAACAAGTCTCCTCAATAGACAAAAAAGTCTGGGAAAAGGAAGGTGCTGCGTGTCAGGGAAGGCTCTGGAGAACAGATAATAAGTATTGTCTGCCCAGAAGCCTATACCCTATGATGATTTAATTGGCACATGAGATGGTCCACAATTCTAAAAAAGCTGTGACCAATATTGTCTTAGGACATTGGATAGTGCCAGGATTCAATGCAGCTGCTATGGCATATGCAGCAGCCTGTGTGATATGCGGAAAATACAATCCAGTTCAGGTAGTGAAAACACTACAGAAGAACACACCAAATCTATTGTACCCATTACAGAGATTGCAGATTGATTATATACAGCTACCTAGGGTAGGAACATATGAGTATGTCCTTGTGTGTACAGATCTATTCTCAAATTGGCCAGAGGCCTGGGCAGTGGCTAAGGCAACAGCTAAAAACACTGCCAATAAACTGATAAGTGAAGTAATTTGCAGGTATGGAATACCTGAAACAATAGAATCAGACCGAGGATCGCAATTCACAAGGGAAGTAATGCAAAATATAATGAAGGATATGGGGTTACAGCAAGCCTTTCATACCCCGTATAGGCCTCAGGCAAGTGGAAAAGTGGAAAGATTGAATGGCACATTAAAGTTAAAAAAATTCAGAAAATGATTGCAGACACAGGACACACCTGGGTAGATTGTCTACCTTTAGCTCTATATTCAGTTAGAACAACACCAGGAAAGAAGCATAAATTGTTCCCTTGTGAAATATTGTTTGGGGGGCCCCCCAAGACAGGGTTATTTTCCTCAGCAATTGCAACATAATCATGCAGATCTAACTTATTATTTAATACAGCTTACAAAGATAACGACTAATGTGCACTCTCAAGTTTTCTCCTCCATTCCAGATACAAATAACGATATAGGAACCCATGCCTTGCAACTAGGAGATTGGGTCTACCTAAAAAGGCATGTGCGAAAATCTTTGGAACCCAGATGTGATGGTCCATATCAAGTGGTCTTGACCACTCCCACTTCTGTTAAGTTAGGAGGAAGAGACACCTGGGTCCACCTGTCTCACTGAAAAAAACTTACAGTGAAAATTGAAGCACCATGAATCCTTTTTGTGTGATAATGTGCATAGCACTAGTAACAGTACAGATAATGTATATACAGATGTATACGCCAGGAAATAAAGTCCAGAAGGTAGACTTAACCAAATGTGCAGGTATGATATGGAATAAATCAAGTAATCAAGAAGAATGTGTGAAGGTAAACGTAGGGACAGGGAGAACCAGAAGAAAGATTCCATATCCGTGTTGTAGGTTAAACTTTACATTTACTGGTGGCTATGGGTTTGTAGAAATGGCAGGGAGGAATGAACCCCAGGGGAAAATGATACTATGATCATGACTAATAGTACTCCCATCATATTCTGCACTGAACCATTTATCAAATTAAAAGGGTAAAACCAAGCCTGGATAGAAGCCCTCAAGTGTGTAAATGGCTCAAATAATAATACAGTATTAAGAGGAAGGGCATATGGGATTTGATGATGATATGTACCAACAGTACTGAGATACCAGGGGAGTATGTACTCATGGAAAAACTATACATATTAGACCCCAAGCCAAGAGTCATTAATGATACTCTAATCAAGGTCCCCTCTAGTTGCAGAAATATAGGTACTAGGAAATATGCAACCCAGCACACTTTCAATATCACATTCCCTCTTGATCCCAAATGCCAAAATAGGAAGAAAAGGGAAAGGTATGATACATTATTGGGGGTAACAGGTACTGGAATGGGGGTACTTAACAGTATAGACATAGAAACATTGAGTAATAAGATGAGTGCAGCAGGAGAAGATATAAACAAGGTAATCACCATGTAGGCACAGTGGATGCCTACAGTTTTCATGCCTTTGGAGAATCTAATATTATGGGACAAAGAATATATACAGATATTTAATGCAACGTTTTTCAATTCCTTAGGAATAGATGTAAATATCTCCTTGATGTTTAACTGGACTGAATGTATCAGAAAATACAAAAGAGTAACGCTCAAACTCAACTAATGACGAACAATGAACTGGTATATAGAAATATGTTTAATGTAGTTACACAGTTATGGATTCAAACCGATGTAATGGGTGTGAAGTGTGCAGGAAACTGGTGCATAGGAAGTTTTCAGACATTGTTATGGCTCACGTCCCAGGCACCAACTCCTAGAACCGCTTCAGAGGTCTTTGCCTATAGGAACCGCTTTTCCCGTAGAGCTAGATGCGCTCACAGGTACTCTGATGCCCCCAGGTCTTGTACTTTAGTAGTAGGAGCTGATACCTGAGAACGTAGTGCAGGTGTTTACACCGAGGAGGAGTGAAGATCCCGGCTAGGGCTATTTGGAGGCTGGCAAACAAAAGTGTCAGGTGCAGCCCGAGGTCAAAGAAGGTCACAGACAAAACAGCAGAGTTCAAGTCCAGGTAAAAGGTTCAGGGTCACAAGAAAATCAGCAGCATTAGATACAAGAAGGGGTCGAGGTCACAGGCAATCAATCAAAGTCAGAATCCAGGCAAGGGGTCGGCAACAGAAGGAAATAAATGTTTAAATACAGCAACAGCAGCACAGCAGGAAAAGTATGCAGGAGCAGGGACTATAACCGGCATGGAGGGCTTGCCCCTTCCTGCCTTATATACTGATGTGGCCCAATAGAAAAATGTCCTAACAGCAGGGGGAGTAGCGCCCGGCTGCCCTAGATGCCGGGACGCGGCGCTTGCAGCCAGAGAGCGGAAGTGACGTCCAGAAGGAGCGAGTCGCGGCAGTGCCTGAAGCCGCCGCGGCTCGTGACAGTACCTCCCCTTGAGGAGGGGTCAGGGAACCCCGACAACCTGGTTTTCCCGGGAATTTTTTAAAGAATTCAATAAGCAGCTTGTCAGAATGTAGATTTCTTTGTGGCACCCAGGACCGCTCTTCAGGGCCAAACCCCTTCCAATGAACAAGAAAATGAGTTTGACCTTGGACTTTCTTTGAGTCTAAGATTTTCTCGACCTCAAATTCTTGATGTCCATCGATGGATAACGGCTGAGGTTTAGAAGGTCGTTGTTGTCTGAACTTCTTGGAGGAGAGAACTGGTTTCAACAAGGAGCAGTGGAACATGTTGGGTATCTTTAATGATTCTGGAAGCTTCAGGCTGAGTTAATTTGTTTCAGGATGGGAAAAGGACCAATAAACTTGGGCTCTAACTTTTTGCACGGTTGGCGTAGTTTGATGTTCCGGGTCGACAACCACACGAAATCTCCAACCTTAAAGGAACAAGCGGAACGGTGAAGATCTGAAAAGACCTTGGACTTAAAAGAGGCTCAGAGTAAGGACTGATGTACCATCTTCCAGATTTTTCTAAGCCGGGTGGCTGTAGACCTAGGTTCAAAAGACTTAACGGCAGGCAAAGAGGACAATGAGTTAGCTCTGGGGTGATAATCAAGATTGCAGTAGAAAGGGGAATGTTGGAATGACGAATGGCATGCGTTGTTGTAGGCGAATTTAGCCCATGGAAGAAAGTCCACCCAGTTGTCGTGGCTTTTAAAAATATATAATCGCAGGTATTGCTCTAGAAATTGATTTACTCTTTCAGTTTGTCCATTTGACTGCGGATGGTATACAGATGACAGACTTAGATTAATACCCAGCAGGGAGCAAAATGATTTCCAGAAGGCTGCTACCAACTGAGAGCCTCGATTATATTTTCAGGGAGGCCATGGATTCGGAACACATGTTTAATGAATAATGAAGCTAGGGCGTGTGCTGAAGGTAGTTTAGTCAACGGAATAAAGTGAGCCATCTTACTGAAGCTATCTACAGTAACCCAGATGGTGTTGCACCCAGAGGATGGAGGGAAGTCGACAATGAAGTCCATGGACAAGTGGGTCCAAGGTCTGACTGGGACAACAATAATAAGGGTAACAATAGATAGGTAGGTGATTTCCGAGGAACCTTGTTTTTAGAGCATAGATCACAAGATAACATGTATTCTCTAACATCTGCAGACATAGATGGCCACCAAACAACTCGGGAGATGATTTCTATGGTCTTGGCAATACCAGGATGTCCTGAAGTCTGGTTGACATGACTTTATGAAAGAACAGCTTTCCTTAGGTGGATAGTCACAAACAGTTTGTCTGCAGGGGTTTCATGAGGTGCCTGTGGTTGAGCTTGTAGAAGAATTTTTCCCAATTTTAGAGTAAAGGTAATCAACACAGATGAGGCCGGGACAATAGGACATGGCTCTGTGGTAGGAGTCTGACACAAGATGAAAATACGGGATAGGGCAACCGCCCTAAGGTTCTTTGAGCCAGGCAGGAAGGTAATAATAAAACGGAAACCAGAGAAGAAGAGGGACCATCGTGCTTGCCTGGAGTTCAACCTTTTGGCTGATTGGATGTAAGATAGGTTCTTATGATCGGTGTAAATGGTGATAACATGTCTCACTCCTTCAAGCCAGTGGCGCCATTCATTCAACGCCCATTTAACGGCCAGTAACTCTCGATCGCCCACATCATAATGTTCTTCAGCGGAAGAAAATCTTCGGGATAAGTAAGTACAAGGATGGAGGGGATGGTCTTCTATGTGTCAGAATCACTCTGTGGAATAGATGATACCTGCCAGCAGTTGGCGCTACTGAGTACTGAGGCGCAGAGTCTAACATGCCCCTGGTTTTCACCAGGAACCCCCGCAAGGAGGTATGGACTTTGCTGCAAGGGACGCGCAGGTTGCGGCCCTCAGTATCAGTCAGCTGGCGAGGTAACAATTGAGGCAGCGGTGACAGCCCACCAGGATGCAGGATGGAAGAGTAGTCAACAAGCCGAGTAAAAACCAGAGGAACGGATATAGACAAATCAGAAGCAGGAGAATGGTCAGGAAGCCGGGTCAATACCAAATATCAGTCTAAGCCAGAATCCATCATCATCAGCATCATCACCATTTATTTATATAAAACAAATAACAGCAACACAGGAAAAACGCTGGAGCAAGGCTGAAGACCAAATACTCTGGCACTAGACATGTGTCAGAGGCTGCTTTATATACCCTAAGGTGTTTCCTGATAGGGTTAGGGAGATTTTGGCGGTAAGACATGCTGGCTGCAGACAGGTGATCAGAGCTAGCGTCCCACTGCTAGGCAACAGGACGTGGTTGCTGAGAAGATGCAGGCGTCCGTCTCCTGCACCAAGTGTCAGTGCAGAGACGGCGCCTGACACTATGTCTTCTTGCGATAGCACGGCCCCTACCCCTACCTCTGAGGCATCAACCTCTACAATAAATGGAAGGTCTGGGTTAGGATGTCTCAGTACAGGGGCGGACATGAAAGCTCGTTTCAAAGCTTTGAAAGCTGATACTGCGGCAGATGGCCAGATTTTCGGATCAGCACCCTTGCGAGTCAGAGCTGTGATGGGAGAAACGAGAATAGAAAAGGAACTGATGAATTTCCTATAATAATTAGCGAATCCTAGGAATCTTTGGATGGCCTTAAGATCTGAGGGTTGCACCCAGTCAAGGATTGCCTGTTCATTTGTCGGATCCATAGCGAAGCCTTCAGGGTAGATAACATATCCCAAAAAAGTGACTTTGGCAACTTCAAATTCACATTTCTCTAATTTGGCATATAGATGATGATGACGGAGTTTCTGAAGTAATTGTCGAACATGATCTCGATGTTGTTTTAAAGAGCTGTTGTTTAAAATAAATCAATGTCATCCAAATACACCACAACGAAGGAGCCCAAGAATTCGCGAAAGGCATCATTAATCAAATCATGAAAGACAGCGGGAGCGTTGCTGAGGCCGATGGGCATGACGAGGTATTCATAATGGCCCGTTGGAGTATTAAAGGCTGTTTTCCATTCGTCGCAACTCCGGATTCGTATCGGATTGTATGCTCCGCGCAGATCTATTTTAGAGTAGATTTTTGCTCCTTTTAGTTGGTCAAAGATGACTGAGATAAGTGGCAAAGGGTACGTGTTTTTGATGGTTATTTTATTCAATCCCCTGTAATCAATACAGGGCCTCAACCCGCCGTCCTTTTGGCCACAAAGAAGAAGCCTGCTTCAACAGGCGACTTGGAAGGCCTGATAAAGCCTTTCCGTAGGTTTTCTTCTACATATGACTTCATAGCTTGGGTCTCTGGAATAGATAGTGCGTACAGTCTTCACTTGGGCAATCTCCAACCAGGGATGATGTCAATCGCACAATCGTACTCCCGGTGGGGAGGAAGAGTATCTGCTTCTCTTTTAGAAAAAACGTCCTGGAACTCACGGTAAGGAGGAGGAAGTAGCTTGGGACCAGTATGGGTAATCCTAATTGGCAAGGACAAGCAAGAAGAAGAGCATTTAGGACCCCATTGAGTTATCTTACCCCTAGTCCAGTTGATATGAGGATTATGAAGAGCTAGGCAAGGATGACCCAAGATCAACGGTACTGAGGGACAATGAATTAAGTACAGTGAGATAGTCTCGGAGTGAAGAGCTGCAGAGGAGGAGAACGATGATGAATTTCACTGTGGTTCAGGTGATTCCCATCCAACCCGCATACAGCAATTATGGAGTCTAGAGGAATGGCTGAGAATTCCAAGGAATGAGCGATGGTTAAATGTAAAAAATTCCCAGCAGCTCCACTGTCCACAAATGCAGTAACAGAAATTACTTGTCCACCATATGTGAGTTGGGCAGGTATTTGTAGAGAATTTATTGGAGAGATGGCTTGTAGGCCTAAGTGTACTCCCTCCATGTTCACTTGGCCTGATATTTTCCCTGTCTGACGGGGCAAGTACGAATCAGATGGCCCTTTTCTCCACAATATAGGCAGAGGCCCAAGGTACGCCTCCGGGTACATTCCTCAGATGACAGTCAATATGCTCCCAGTTGCATAGGTTCAACTTGATCAGTGAGGGCAGTTTGAGGAAGCACAGGAGAATAGGAGAAAGAATTTTCCTTCTCGGCTTTCCTATCTCTGTGTCTTCTGTCAATCCGAATAGCCAACTGCATAAGCTCCTTGAGGGATCCCGCAGGAGGGTATTGGACCAGGGAATCCTTAAATTGCTCGGAGAGACCCAAGCAGAACTGACTACGAAGAGCTGGGTCATTCCATGCACAGTCCGAGGACCAACTCCTGAAGTTGAAGCAATACTCTACAGCGGAACGCCAACCTTGTTTTAAGAATCGAAGATGTGCTTCAGCAGAAGCCACACGGTCCAGGTCATCATAAATTAAACCAAAAGCTTCAAAAAAGGCATCCACAGATTGCAGCTGAGGACTGTTGGGATCTAGGCTGAATGCCCAAGATTGGGGATTACCTTGTAGGAGGGAGATAATTATCCCCACCCTTTGCTGTGGTGATCCAGACGAGATGGGCCTCAACTTGAAGTAAAGTTTGCAGCTTTCACGGAAGATACGGAAAAGTCTGCGGTCTCCCGAAAAGTGGTCTGGTAAATGCATCTTCGGTTCCACAACTGAAGGCTGAGCGGCTAGCGAGGCTCTTGACGCCTGTTCTTGGGCAGCCTGCCGCTGGGACAATTCCTGGACCATTTGAGACAGGGTCTGGATTTGTCCTGCCAATACTTGAGCCAGACTTGGTTCCATAGGACCGAATGTCAGACAACTCACTCACTCCTAGTGTATTTTTCTTTTAATAGGGCCGGTTATAATGTTATGGCTCACGTCCCAGGCATGAACTCCTAGAACCGCTTCAGAGGTCTTCGCCTATAGGAACCGCTTTTCCCATAGAGCTAGAAGCGCTCACAGGTATTCTGATGCCCCCAGGTCTTGTACTCTAGTAGTAAGAGCTGATACCTGAGAACGTAGTGCAGGTGTTTACACCGAGGAGTGAAGATCCCGGCTAGGGCTATTTGGAGGCTGGCGAACAACAGTGTCAGGTCCAGACTGAGGTCAAAGAAGGTCACAGGCAAAACAGCAGGGTTCAAGTCCAGGCAAAAGGTTCAGGGTCACAAGAAAATCAGCAGCGTCAGATACAAGCAAGGGTCGAGGTCACAGGCAATCAATCAAAGTCAGAATCCAGGCAAGGGGTCGGCAACAGAAGGAAATAAATGTTTAAATACAGCAACAGCAGCACAGCAGGAAAAGTATGCAGGAGCAGGGACTATAACCGGTAGGGAGGGCTTGCCCCTTCCTGCCTTATATACCGATGTAGCCCAATAGAAAAATGTCCTAACAGTAGGGGGAGTGAAACAGCCCAGCTGGACAATAAACTTAATTTACTTTGTGCGCGTGCCTGGCTGCCCTAGATGCCGGGACGCGGAGCTTGCAGCCAGAGAGCGTCCCGACCATTGCCTCGGCAATGGCCGGGACAGAGCGTAAGTGACATCCCGGGATGCGGGGGCACCAAAAGGAGCGAGTCGCGGCGGTGCCTGATGCCGCGGCAACTCGTGACAGACATACAGTATACTGAGGACCGATATAATGTGTAAATTCCTTATATTACCTGTCACACTTTATGCCCAGGTCGGTGGAACACAGTTATGGACCCCGCAGATAAAAGGGGAGTATATATATGATAAAAACAACACACATAACTAAGGATTGTGTTCAAATAATTGGTGGGATGTGTTCACAGGTAATTCCCCCACTGCAACAGTTATTTTTAAGGTAATGCTTCATCCAATACTGGTAATAATAGTGGTTTTGATCCTGTTGATAGTGTGGAATTGTTATTTGTCCTGTGAGTTTATAAAAATGGTTAATCAGGCCATGACTTCAGTGCCAACATATTTTAATCAAACTCAAAAAGTATGTACCTCATGTAAACGGAATTACCCCTATCAAGCAAAAATGACATGTATATACTTCAGTGAAATACTGCTAGGGAAAGAATAAATGATGCAAGGATAGCTTCTCTTGTGAATGATTAATTCTCTATCCACATGGAGACTTTAGGTCAAAATCTGTGTAAATGTAGCTTGAGAAATGGATAGTTCTGTATCATGACATGAAAGGAAGGGTCAGGAAACACATGTATATTTGTTTAATGTAATAAAAAGAGGGGATTGTGAGAGTATAAAACAATTAATAGTTATTGAAAGGTACAAATATATGTGTAAAATACCTTAAAAACTATACTACAGATACAGGACTACGCCTTGAAGAAAAACAAGTGTTTCCTATGGAACAGACAATAGCAGGATGCCAGACTGATAAAAACGGCCTGGAGGAAACCACGTAGTACTGGATAAATATTATTGCCTTATATGTATTGAGCTAAAGAGATTTCCTTATATGTAATTACTGTTGCAAATAAAGATTTCCTTTTATGTATTTGTTGTTAACCAGTTAATGCTGGACCCTAGGTATAAATAAAGGGCCAGTCTGAAAAGACCCTCACAGCTGATTTTGAAACTGCAACAACTTGTTTGTGTTTCACTTCCTCCTCTCCTGTCGACAAAATCCAGCTAATAGGAAATCAGGTTATCAGAGATTGATAATAGGTGCACCAAGCCTCGGTACCCCGACAGCTCCCCCTACCAACTAAGAGGGGAGCGATCAGAGTCGGGACCTACCGGGGGATAGCCCGGTTCCCCGGTGGCCCAGTCCGACCCTGCTTCAGTGTGTACCTAGCCTAACTTTGTAATTTTAAATTAATTTGGGAATGGCCATGATTACCTTCTCTAGTTATATCATAATAACCTCAATGTACTGTACTGCGTAATATAGCAGTGCTTTATAAATAAGGACAATAATAGTGTGACTGGATCACTATTAAATAACTTTTGGTAAAAATTAAAGCAAATAGCGCAGGGCACTTATTTATGAAATTGCACGTGCACTTATTTTTTGATATTGTGAGATAGGAAATCGTTATTTCTGAGAACAAGGGCCTGATTCATTAAGGATCTTAAATGATGAAGTATCTTATTTCAGTCTCCTGGACAAAACCATGTTACAATGCAAGGGGTGCAAACTAGATTTCTGGGTGCAAACTAGATTTCTGTTTTGCACATAAGTTAAATACTGACTGTTTTTTCATGTAGCACACAAATACTTGATAGCTTATTTGTACACTGAAATCTAAAGTTGATATTGTGTGCTACATGAAAAAACAGTCAGTATTTAACTCATGTGCAAAAAAGAAATCTAGTTTGCAGCCCTTGCATTGTAAGGACCACATCTGCTGTTTCTTCAAGAAACAGCCAGCCCTTTGCCTCTGGAAAGACTACGTCCCCTAGCAATGCAGAGGATGTTGTCTCTTGCCAACCTGATCTTGTGGGGGTGCCCGGTGATGCTCCTGTCCCTAGCAGTATGCCAGCTCCAGCGGTGAGTACAGCGGACCACAGTGACCCCCCTTTGACTGACCCCACTTTGACTGACCCTAGTCACCCCAGCATAGACCCCCCTTCAGCGTCTCCTGACTTAGACGATAGTGAGAGCCGCCGGGAAGAGTTCAGGGCAGCGCAGCTCTCTGATCCCTCAGTGGAAGGCATGAGGTGCTAGGCTGGCGGCAGCCTTCCAGCGAGGGAGGTAGGGAGCGTGACCTGGCGTAAAGGGTTATTGTACCATCTAGCTTGGAAGGTAGATGGGGATAGACCAGTCTGGGAACAAGTTCAATTGGCGGTACCATGGGGCTTTTGTGCGCAACTAATGGCAGTTGCTTATGAAATCCCTATGGAGGAACACCAGGGCAGAGACCAAACACTGAAGCGCCTGACACAGAACTTTTTCTGGCCTGGAATGTCTGATGACGTCCTGGCGTACTGTAAGTCCTGTGATGTGTGTCAGCGTCTCGGGCGCCCCAGTGTTCGTGCTCCCCTCAGGTTCTTACCAATAATTGGGGAACCTTTTTAGCAAGTGGCTGTGGACATAGAAGGTCCCCTGCCTGTGCCCATGTCTGACACATACTCCTTGCCCTGTATTAATGCTTCTGTAGATGAGTTAGGCAGAGTTCAGTTTTACCTAGAGGACATTTCCAATTTCAGTAAGATTTGGGAAGATAATCTTGAGCAAATAGGGCTGGTGTTAGGGAAGATGGGGTGGGCATGTTTGACTGTTAGGGCAGAGAAGTGCCAGATGGGGATGTCAGAGGTACAGTACCTGGGTGATCGTGTGGGGGGGAGGAAGGGTTAGATCTGAACCAGCCAAGGTAGAGACAATCCAAGCCTGGCCCCAGCTCACAACCCAGTTACATGTACTAACATTCTTAACAACTGCAGGGGACTACAGACGTTCTGTCCCAGACTTTAGTACTGTAGCGAAGCCCCTGACAGATCTCCCTAAGAACAAACTCCCCAAAATAGCTGACTGGACACCCGCTTGTGAGCTGGCATTTCAGTGGTTAAAGGAAGCCCTGGTTCGTGCTCCAGTACTGTTGGTGCCTAAGGACTTTTGTCACACGGCGCTCATTCAGCTTCCACAACCAAAGACTAAGACACTCACCTGTCCCTCATTAAGCATACATCAGCTCCTGGCGTTGTTTCTGCGCATGCGCAGACCTAGTACCTTTCTGTCTGTTGCAATTTTCTTTTGGTTCTTAGTTCTGGCTAAGGCACTTCCTCCCTTTCCTCTGGGCCTGTTTATCAAGTTACCCGCCTGATTAGGACCTTGTTTGTTTTCCTGTGTGTCTATTTGGATCGTCAGTGCCTCTGCTGTTGCAGTTCCATTGGCTATACCGCTCAAGCTGCACCTGTCTCCGCTGTGTTGCTGTTCCACGGGCTATACAGCTCAAGCGGCAACTGACTCTGCTGTGTTGCTGCTCCTAAGGCTATACAGCTCAAACTGCACCTGTCTCTGCTGTGTCGCTGCTCTATGGGCTGTACCACTCAAGCTACACCTGACTCTGCTGTGCTACTGCTCCACGGGCTACATTGCTCAAGCTACACCTGTCTCTGCTGTGTCGCTGCTCAACGTGCTATACCGCTTAAGTTACACCAGACTCCACTGAGTAGCTGCTCCACGGGCTATTCTGCTTAAGTCGTACCAATCTCCATTATCGTGCTGTCTGGATCTTCTACTCTGCATCCGTCCCTGTTGTCGGGCTGTACTACAGGTTGTATCTCTCAAGCTGCTTTATTTCATCTACCTCTGTTGGCTGGACTGTTCATGCTGCATTTGTCTCTATTGTGTTGCTGTATTACGGGCTAATCCACTCAGGCTGCAATTATCGATATTACCCTCCTGGCTGGACTATTAACTGCACCTTTCTTATTGTGCTGCCATACTGTGGTCCTAAATACCTAAGCTGCACTTGTCGCTACCATTCTACTGCTGGACTATTCATGCCACTACTACTCTTATTATGTCATTATACTGCTCAGTTGTATTTACTCCTGTTACACTGCTAGTGGAACTGTACATGCTGCAATTACTCTCCTTGTGTCAATATACTACAGACTGTTCTGTTCAAACCTCTAGTCATCATTAAACCGCTACTTGAATTGTTCATCCTGCATCTGTCTTCACTTCGCTACTTGGTTGTAGAGCTTACATCCCAATTATCTCCAGTGTGTCTGCATACCCCTTACACCTGGGATCTCGCCTGACACTCCTGGTATGGACCGCAACCTGTGTACGGACGCCGCTAAGCCCAAATCACCTTGCGGTAATCACTGGTGAATACCATCCGTCCATTAGACTCCGCGCCCTGCTGGGAGTAGTGCCAAGATGGGCAGGTCCAAGAGTCCAGTGTACCAAACCGTGACAACTTTATTGTGCAAACTGAGGCGTCACAGTATGGACTGGGAGCAGTACTTAGCCAGGCCCCACAGGAGCACCCCGTGGCCTATTTAGCAGAAAACTGCAAACCGGGAGGTGCGGTATGCCACAATTGAGAAGGAATGTTTGCCCATTGTTTGGGCAGTGAAAAAACTACAACCTGATTTATATGGACGACATTTTACTGTGGTGACCTTTAAAGTGGCTAAACACACCTCAAGGGAAAATGGCCGTTTGTTGCGCTGGAGCCTGGCACTTCAAATTTATGAATTTGACATAATTCACAAGCAAGGAAAGGCTCACAGCAATGCGGATGAACTGTCTCGGCAGGAAGAGCCAGCCAGAACCTCCGGATCACCTCTGGTAACCCTAGGATACTGCGGACTGGGAGCCAAATCGTTGGACATGGCACCCTGGTTGCCACATGGACAAGGGGGGGAGGGGTGTGACTGGATCACTATTAAATAACTTTTGTCAAAAATGTATTTAAAGCAAATAGCGCAGTGCACTTATTTATGTAATTGCACATGCACTTATTTTTTGATATTGTGAGATAGGAAATCGTTATTTCTGAGACCAGGGGAAGAAATTCATCTCTTGTTTAACCTTGCTATAGGATATGCCTATTTCTGATGTATATATCTGACACAATGAGCCTGTGTTTACCAAGCCTTTGGTGTATTGTGATGTTGGGAAGTAGCTTGTTTTGGGTGTTTTTGTTGTTCTGTGGGAATGGGTATTCGGCGACTGTCTGAAGTATTCATGCCAGTCAGACCTTTTGACTTGCTAGTGGGTCTCCTGCTTCTGAAATAAGACCCAGGAAATCACAGCAAGGGTTTTGATAATTTCATAGCTAAGTATAAATATTAGTGGCTTTGCAATGCATGTGAATCTATGTTTGTGTAAATAGAGTATATCCTGATGCTAAAAATAGCATGTGTCTGAAAGGTATAAATGCACTGACTTGTACACTGAAATGTATCATTCTGATGTTTCATCTGACCTGACCACGGATACCTTAAATCAGTGGGACTGTCCTTGTCAGGACACTTGAGCAATAAACATCACTCTGCTTCAAAAGACCTGCTTGACAACTTCTTCAATATTGCTGTAATCCTGTGACCTGCAGATTAGACCTTAAAATCTAATCTGTTCTCTGGCTGATTCTGAGGTTTGGACGCAAGCTTTTCCATTACCACCGCTTTGCCTGCTACCTGCAGCTCTGGTCATTGTGATAGGTCAGGGAGGATCCATCCACAGCAGCCCGGATCCATAGTAAGAGGTCTGGAGTAACCAGCCCAAGAGTACCAGCACAGGAGTACACCAGCAGTGACAGTTACCCAGGAGGAACGTGGTTCTGAGCACCATAAAGGAGCTTAGTGGTGGCAATATTATATACTGCGGCAAGAGGGTGCATTTGGGATAACGAAAGGGAACGGTGGCAAAGTAAGCCCAGATGGTTCCCAGCAACAACAGACAGGGTGGCATAGGCGGTCCATCCTGTCACAAATAGCATTGATTTTAATGATACTCACTTGTATTTATCCTGGCCCAACAATGTTTGGGGCACTGCATCAAATAATGTTGTATAGTGGGCAATGGGCAAGCCATTTTTCTAATTTGAATAAGTAGCTTTAGTCTTTCTAAGCCTAACCACATTTCAGACAAGCAATTTTGCAGTGTAAATTAGAGATGGGCGTTCCCCGAGAACCGAACACGCCCGAACTTTGCCTATCCGAGTACCGAGCCACCGAGCCAAGCAGGCTCGGTACTCTCCCGCCCGCTTGGATTCCAAATCGAGGCAAAACGTCATTGTGACGTCATCGAATCTCGGTTCTCGCGATAATTGAAAATTTTAAATAATCGCCTCCACAGCAATCCATCGCCATTTGACAGAGGGACAGAGCAGGGTGTAGTCACAGGCTGATTAGAGTAGGGACAGAGAATATATCTTATTCTTCATCAATTCTGATAACAATTGATAGAGAAGAGAAGAGAGGAGGATAGAGGAGTCTTTTTTTTTTTTTTCAATATTTGGCACCACAAGTGCTTTGGGGTGTCCCATATCCCCCAGTGTAAAACAACAATTTTTCTTGTACTGAAAGTCTTATCTAACAGCACTATCTGGTTAATTTTTTGGACTCCAAGTGCTTTTGGGGTGTCCCCCATTCTTTTGCATTAATATTTCTGGCTGTCAAAAGTCCTGTTTGTCAGCAGTCTAAAACAAATAATATTTAGCACTCCAAGTGCTTTTGGAGTGTCCACCATTCTTTTGCATTATTATTTCTGGCTGTCATAAGTCCTGTTTGTCAGCAGTCTAAAAAAATAATATTTAGCACTCTGAAGTGCTTTTGGCTGTCAAAAGTCATATTTGTCAGCAGTATCTAAAACAATTTGTAGCACTACAAGTGCTTTGGGCTCATAATGGATTCAAAGCAGTCCACATATGATCAGAATCAGCAACCAGGTTCTGTCACCAGTCCTGATGGTAGTGTTCCCAGTACGTCATCTGGGAAAGGCGATGTCAAAGTACACAGTCTTTTGAAATCAGTAAAAAAAAACACACACCCCAAAAAAAATTTACCGTGTTGAAACGAAAAAGAAGTGTAACTGAGGAAAAGTTAACTGCCAATAAAAAAAAAAATTGCCAACATGCCATTCTACACACGCAGTGGCAAAGAGAGAATGAGGCCTTCACCTTTGACTATTAGTGGCATATCAAAAAATGTTACCGAGCCTACAAGTGGTGCACAACTACTGTTACGCGTCAAAGCTGACCTGCAAGATAACAGTAAGGCATTAGAGGATAATGTTTGCTCTGAATCAGAAATGACACCAATACCTGTAGAGAGTCCATCCAACAGTGGGATGTCTAATCGTGAGCATTCTGTTACTGTACCCATAAAGAGGGACCCTTTCAGCAGTTCTGATGATGTATGCCTGAACAGCCTGAGTGTAGCCGGTGATACACCAAGTGAGGATGAAACTTTGGAATTAGAAGAGGATGAGGGAGAGATTTGGGTAGCCGACGAGGGCGCTGATGAGGATGCGGTTGATTGTGCAAGTCCTGCGCCAGTGGCAGCAGGGTGGCACCAGTGGTAGCAGTTCTGGCACGTGAGGTTCTGGCACTAATTTGCACTTTCCAAACACAAGCAGAGATGACGCAGGTGGCAAACCACAAGAGTTTGACATCTTGGCTGGTTTGAATTTTTTTGTATTTTCTACAACTGGAGGGGAACCTAGAGAGACAGAAACCAAACTGCCTTTGTCCATTTCTTTACATATTTAAGTATAAGTGTAGGGTGTAATATAAATCCAAAGACGATGGCTGCATTGCCAATATTCATAGATGGAGAGGAAGACAATCTGGTTTGTGTGTCAAATTAATTAAGGCCTACCAGGAATTAAACTGTTTTTTGGATAATTTATTAGCTTTACAATTACATTACTTATGCAAGAAACAGGTAGAGCACTAAATTTGGTTATTTTAGGCCCAAAAACAATGCTTTTTAATCAAAATAGCAAAACAAAACCAAAACCAAAACACGCAATGACGGTTTGGCAAAACCAAAACACGACAGTAATCCAGATCCACAACCAAAACCAAAACCAAAACACAGAGGTCAGTGAGCATCTCTAGTGTAAATACACAGAGGAGATTGTGTCAGGCTAAATACAAGAGAGTTTTATGTAAGCAACACCACTTATTTGGATTAATGATTAAGTCAGTGATCTAACTTGATTGTTTTTTTTTTAAATAAGAAAAAAAGCAGTAAGAAGTTGATCAAATAAGAATCTAACTTCAAGCCTTGTCAGCAATGCCGCCGCGCTGTAGATAGAGGGAGTCAACAAGACTGAAACTGGCTATGTACACCAACGATACACAGAGAGAGAAAGAGGCTGGGACAGGAAGAGGTAGTGGTGTATGAGCTTCTCTGTGCCTATCTGTCTCCGGGGGTACAAGTGAACTGTAGGGTCACAGCATGGCAGCAAAGGTACGTGGATCCCACATGAGACAGAATCTCGGAACTGTGTGCGTTTTATACGTGATACATGGCTGGAGGGGCACATAAGAGGAGCAGCGAGGGGAAGTAGCAGTTTTCAGGGGGAGAAAGACCGGCAGTGTTGCTAAATGAGGGAAAGAGAGTGTTGAGAGACAGTAGCAGTAAGTTAAAGGGAGACCTAAAATCAATATGGTATTTACAGTACAGATCTTGGCGAGACAAGCTGCTGGAGGTGTGGGGGGCTGAGGGCAGACTATGAGAGCTTCGGTACAATTTTTGGTAGAGGAAGTGCTAGTCAAGAGACAAATGGGGGTCGAGTGAAAATGACATGTCTGTATTCATCTTGTTGGGTGAGATTGGCGTGACATTTCTTAAGGGATCTACTTTGGAAACTGGAATTAGTGAGTTTGTCAAATCTTACGGGCGAAAACGGCATGGTGGTGGTGTGACAACGGCATTGAATATGGACAATAACAAATAGATGTCATATTAGTCTAGGCATTGCCAATATCGCGGGTATAAAAGTGCAGACGATATGTGCTCTGAAAAATAGTTATCAAAAATGCTTGACACCCTTTTCACCTTCCTGTTTATTGTTCTTATCCCATTGCTGTAATGTGTATGGGTATCTGTATATGCTAGTTTTGCTGCAGCCAGGCCCTGTGACAGTTGTCAGCTCACACGAGTCTGGCAAGTGGGTGGGACTAGGGTCAAAGATCAGTGGAGTCTGTGATCTGTAAAAAGAGATTGTCTCTATTATCTCTCTTTACAGTCTTCTTACGCCTTGCTCTGTTATGTATATATTGCATGATATGTGAGCAGAGGCACATTATTATTTTTTTTAAAAAAAAATGTAGTTGAAAGGTTTTGGCAATGAACGAGTTAATGTTGAAGTACCTTAGCAACTACTACATATTTGCCAATTTGATTACTTTTGGTTGTGATAATGATCTGGTTAAGTCTTTCACACTGAAATACCTTAGGCTGAATGTGTGTTGGTTTAAATTCCATTTTTTGTGTATGTTATGGACTTGTTGAACAAGACGTTTTGTGATTTATTGTCAAAAACTTTCCCAGGGGCCAGAATTGGTCGCATTTATGTGCAAAAGATTCTGAAAAGAATAGTCTAAGTTGATAATAAGAATTCGAAACAGCCATAATTACATCTCTCACTGCTATAACTGGGGCTAACTTAAGTAAGATTACTAATAGAACTGTGTGACTGGATCACTATTAAATAACTTTTGGTAAAAATGTATTTAAAGCAAATAGCGCAGAGCACTTATTTAAGTAATTTCACGTGCACTTATTTTTTGATATTGTGTATATTAGGAAATCGTTATTTCTGAGACCAGGGGAAGAAATTCGTCTCTTGTCTAACCTTGCTATAGGAAATGCCTATTTCTGATGTATATATCTGATACAATGAGCCTGTGTTTACCAAGCCTTTGGTATATTGTGATTTGGGGAAGTGGCTTGTTGTGGGTCTTGTTGTTGTGTGTGAATATGTATTCCGAACGGTCTGATGAAAAGCCACATGCTAATCAGGCCTTTTGATGTGTGAGGTTTAACTTGGAGACAGGAAGGTTTAATTTAAAACGTGCTACTACATTTCCTGCATCTCAAACATGGATGCAGGATATCACAACAAGGTTTTTAAGAATTTCATAGCTAAGTAAAAATAATAGTGGCTTTGCAATGTATGTAAATCAATGTTTTGGAAAACGGTGTTACATCCTGATGCTAAAAATAGACTATTTCTGAACTGTATAAAAGATGAGCTGGAATTAAGGCGGCATCCAATCTCCTTTACCTTGCTGTTCCCTAGAAACACTATTGAGTGTATTGTCGTTTATTTTTGGAACATGCTGTGTGTAGCAGGTGGCCTGAACCTTTGGTGTGTTTTTGCAAGCATTAGGTTGGAAAAGATGTGTTGAAGAATAATATAAACCAATATTCTATCTTGAATTTCAGAAAAGTTGCAAACTTCGAACAGTCCCGATATTGAGAGGTGTGCCCTGCTCACTAGTGCATGCAGCAATGCAGGGTTGTATTTAGGGAAGGGGCGTGGGAGCTGCATATCTCTTCTGAAGTGATTGGCATGCTCCCTTTTTTGGAGTGTTCCTATTGTAAATATTCTACATATGTTGGGTAATATGCTATTATTTAAAATTGGTATTCAAGTAGTTAAATGAACACTAATCAAATTATAAGGTATTTGGATTCATAGGAGGAATTCAATTGGCCACGTTACTGTAAAAAGTAGCATGGCCTGCACACTATTACCGTTATTACAGTAATAATGCGCTTAAATACAGTTATTACGGTAGTTTCAACATTGGCTTTTTGCTTGCAGCTCCCTGAGCTTCGAGCAGAAAGCCGGGTTTTAATTTACCATAATAACGGTAATAGTTTTAACGCTGCGCAACTTTGGGGGCAATTGAATTCCCCCCATAGTATATGCTAATAAGTGTTCCATAGTATAGAATGGCAGGCTAAATTTGAGAAAGTGTGGGATGACTGGGGAATTCAAAGAAGACCTGAAAACACTGAAATGTTTTCATCTACATGAAATCGCAGGAATATTATTTTATGCCATAAGTTTTATATATGACTTTTTTTGGTCATCTGAGATGGTAATAGCTGAAGTACTAATGTACGCTGGTGTTAACTTTTCTGTGTGACGCAGTTTTCTTTGTTTCATATGGAAGCATATCTGTTGTGTATTACTTTATGAAATTGAGTTCATATTGTGTAAAGTTTTTAAAACATGCCTCATGCAGATGTGCTTCTGAAGGGCTTTTTCAGTACAGTGGATTTGATTGTAGCCCTTCTCAAATCTCAAAAATGGGCAGTTCCAATAGACGGGATGCATTTGTTTGTGAACAGTTGCAGTAGATGCTGAAATACTTATTTGATTGGACATATATTTTAACTATAAACTAGAGATGGGCAGGCTCGGTTCCCCGAGAACCGAACCCACCTGAAGTTTGCCTATCCGAGTACCGAGCCGAGCAGGCTCAGTACTCTCCCGCCCATTCAAAATCGAGGCCAAATGTCATTGTGACGACGTCGGATCTCGGGGCTCAGTTCTCGCGATATTTGAAATGCATAAATACCCGCCTCCAGAGCAATCGCCATTTAACAGAGGGAGAGAACAGGGTTACGTCAAAGGCTGTATTAGAGCAGGGACAGAGCAATAATTGTACACCTTATTCTTTCTATTATTATTTCAATTCCATTCTATTCAATTCTGTTATTACCAATTTTATTTGCAATTGTTAGAGCATGAAGAGAGGAGGATAGAGGAGTCTTTTTTTTCAATATTTTGCACTACAAGTATCCCATATTCCCCAGTGTGAAACAATAATTTTTCTGGCTGCCAAAAGTCATATTTAGCAGCAGTATGTATACAAAATTTTGCACTACAAGTGCTTTTGGGTGTCCCATATTCCCCAGTGTGAAACACGAATTTTTCTGGCTCTCAAAAGTCATATTTATCAGCAGTATCTATACAATTTCTGCATATAAGTGCTTTGGGCTCATTAAAATGGATTCGAAGCAGTCCACATATGAGCAGAATCAGCAAGCAGGTGCTGGCACCAGTCCTGATGGTAGTGTTCCCAGTACGTCATCTGGTAAAGCCTATGTAAAAGTACATAGTCTTTTTAAATCAGGGGAAAAAACACACACTAAAGAAAAATTTACCGTGTTGAAGCGAAAAAGAAGTGTAACTGAGGAAAAGTTAACTGCCGATTAAAAAAAAATAAAAATTGCCAACATGCCATTCTACACACGCAGTGGCAAAGAAAGAATGAGGCCTTCGCCTTTCTCTATTAGTGGCAGATCAAAAAATGTTACTGAGCCTTCTTCTTGTACGGTCACTCGTGACCAAGCAAGACCAAGTAATTTGGAGTCTTAAAGTGGTGCACAACTACTGTTACGCGTCAATGACGCTCTGCAAGAAAACAGTAAGGCATTAGAGGATAATGTATGCTCTGAATCAGAAATGACACCAATCCCTGTGGAGAGTCCATCCACCAGTGGTATGTCTAATCGTGAGCATTCTGTTAGTGTACCCATAAAGAAGGGCCCTTTCAGCAGTTTTGCTGATGTGTGCCTGAACAGCCCGAGTGTAGCCAGTGATACACAAATTGAGGATGCCTGGAATTAGAAGAGCGCTAATGATGATGTTGATGAGGATGATGCAGACAGATACCAAATTTCCTTTCTCAATTTCTGTTTATATTCTACAGTCTATAACGCCTGAATATTTTTCTATTTTACTCCTAGTCGAGAGGGGGTCTGATGCAGACAGATACCATACTGCCTTTGTCCATTTCTTTTAATATTCTAATTCTACAGTCTATGCAGGCTGCTTTTTTTCTATTTAACTACAAGTGGAGGGGGGGGGGGGGTCATAGACAGCCACCAAACTACCTTGGTCCATTTATTTTTTATATTGTTCAGTCTATTCAGGTTGCTTTTTTTCTATTTAACTATAAGTAGAGGGTGTAATATACACCCAAAGATGATGGCTACATTGCCAATAGTAAAAGATGGAGGGGGAAGTCAACCAGATTTGTCTGTATAATTTGCAGGCAAGTGTTAGAATTAAGGACGGCCTACCAGGGATTAAACAGTTTTTTCATAATTTATTAGCTTTAGAATTACCTCACTTATCAAAAAAACTGATGGAGCACTAAATTGGGTTATTTTAGACCAAAAGAATTGTATTTTTTTCAAAAATAGCAAAACGAAACAAAACCAAAACCAAAACACGCAAGGGCGGTTTGGCAAAACCAAAACACGACGGTAATCCAGATCCAAAACCAAAACCAAAACACGGGGCTCAGTGAGCATCTCTACTATAAACCACCAATTATTCTATATATATATATATATATATATATATTATTCAGCTCTGTAAAGGCACTTACCTACCTGTTTTGCGTTAAAGTCAAATAGTTGCTTTGCTTGCTCTTTATTATTCACATTACAAAATGATCCTCGATTGACATATTTCTGAATAAAATATGTAATGTAATGTCTGGCATGACCCCAAGTTGTCCTAAAAAGAAAAAATTGCCTGTAGTGGGCTCTAAATATACATTTTTTTGTTAACTCTCTTTATTAGATTTAAAGAAATTAACATTTGTGAAACATTTTTGATTACTCAATAGCATGTGCACTGTATAGTCAAGAATACTTTCACATATTAACAAAGGTTAAATTCAGGAACGTCCAGGGGGTAAATGTATCATACCCCGGTTTTGTCAACTCCCGCGAGTTCGGCGTCTTCGGGAGTTGACAAAACCGTGGTATGATACATTTACCCCCAGGTTTCTAGTATAAATATATCTCCTGTAAAGTGATTTAGTCTAAATTTGTTGGCAAACTGCTTTCAGCTCCACTCTATCCAATTTAGTATTTGTTATTTTACCAAAATGCATAAATATCCATGTAAAAATCACTGTTCCAAGTGAATCCTTAACCATTTGCATTTCATTTTTAAGAAATCCAGTTTTTCAAACTCCATGTGTTTGCCACGTTTCAATGTATTTGAAACCCTGCAATAATTATAAAACACTAGTAAAACTGTGTCAAATGCAGAACAAACACATTTTTACCAGCGTTAAAAAACATGTCTGAAGCGCCAGTGTGTATGTAGCCTAAAGATAATGGCAGAAAACAGCTAGATAACATAATTAGCTAGATAATAGATGCTATTATTATTATTTTTTATTTATATACCGCCACACAGGATCTGTGGCGCCGTACATAGAGCATGGACAAAACATGGCATACATGGCAGTACAGAAACAGCGCAATAAAAAGAAAAACCAACTCAACTGAGAACAGGTGAATAAGGCAAAGAGGTAAATATCATCGAAGCTAGGAAAGGGAAGGAGGAGCAGTGGGGACTGAACTAAAACAGGCTGACCTGTGCCCAGCAGTGGGACGCAAGTAGCAGGAACAGAGCAGTGACGAAGATGGGCAGGAAAGAGGAGAACCAAGGGCCTATTGTTGAGGTGCAAACCCCTTGCATCTGTCCACTGTAGTTTCCAGGCTAGGTTATTTAACATAGCTGAATTAAGCTGTTGCTCCCAGTACTCTGCTCAGTAATGGACTTCATACTTGCAGAGTACTGGAGTAGGCGGGACTTAAAACACTGAATTTGGAAAGCACTCTAACGTCTGCAGACACTTTAAGCATGGAGAGCAAATTGGTGGAATATGCCTGAGTGAGATGGCTCAAAGTTTCTGCTCTAATGTGTGGGCACTGCAATATCCAGTCCTAGTATGGGGCTACAGGAAGCGTTAATATTAAATACGGATCGGTCAGTTCTATTTTCTTTTGGTTCAGAGTGGTAGTTCTGCAATTTCACTGGAAGGACTATCCCTGATCAAATTACCCGCAGCAAACGCTTGTGTGTGGTACTTTGCTGCCACGCAGGTGGGGTGTCTGTGATTGTATGGGAATAAAGGGAAAAAGTAGATAAACTTAGTTTTTTATGTATGGTCAGACAAAAACAAACATGTTTTAACAGCAGTACAATATATTTCTAAAATAAGCACAATAACACAAGCAATCAAAAATAAACTAATATTTTAAGAGTAGAAGTCGTGGGTAAGATAGATGGGGAATAATGGGTGGAGACATAAAGGAGGAAGGGGGAGGGTACAGGATAAGTGTGGAAAAATCAACATTTTTGTCAATTTGTATTAAGGAAACTTAAGACGTGTTTGATAATGATGAGCTAAAGAGAGGGTACTCTTGTATGTGGTGGATGGGGAATGTGTAGGGAGGGACTGTCCACTATGCATGGGTCACAAATTAAGCTCAAGAGGCAAAGGGGGAGCTGTGAGATTTACTGTCTGCAAAGTGCTGGGGGCCAGTACTTGATTAAATTTATGGCTTATATGTGCCAGATTTATTTTCTCAAGTGCAGTGAATGAGGGGGAATAAAGAGTTCTTCCAGTTTTATTTAATAATCATTTGGCCAGAGCTAGGATCTGCGGTGCTTTTTTTTTTTTTTTTTGTTTTTAGAGAATTTATCAAGATCTGGGTGGTAACCCAAAAGAAACACTGGGTGCCCTTGTGACAGCAACCCCTTCAATAATCAGGTGAGGCAGAAGAGAACATTTAAAAACAAGTATTATTTTTCAGCTGTAGTATAATTTGTTAGAGGTTTATTTGATCTTAGTAGATCCTAGTCTCATGTGCTTGCAGGTCTTCTCATCTGGTGTAGGTCCAAAGTCTCTCTCTCACTCCATCTCATGGCACTTCGACTAAAGCAGCATATATCAGAATGCCATAAATTTGGGATATCATTCCTTTTCAAGTAGGATGTTGTCTACTTACACAATAAAAGGGGATGAGAAAACGGAGTGAGTGAGTGTTAGGGGGAGAGCGCAAATAATGTTGGATTTGTAGGTATTCAAACTGGTTTAACTTGGAGCCAGCCAGTAGACATAGTTGCAGATCTCCCCGGTGGGAATGGTTATGCCAAATAGCAGTCATGGGGGAGATAGTGTACGTGATGTTCAGTTTCACAGATTATGAATCCCAAAGTTTAGTTAGGAATTTTAATGTTGTTAATAATTTGGGAGACTGTGGTATATGTTTTCTAAGTAGACCCCAGAGGGAGGCTAGATCAGGCCAATCCAAATGGTTAGATTCAATGTCAAGCCAATAGGATGTTGCTTGTAGGGGCATATGATGCTGCCACTAGCTATGTGCAATACTAAGTAGTATAATCTAATATCGGGGAGTCCCCTTCTCCCTCTAGAAATCGACTTTTTCAGGATATTGGTTAAGAGTGAGAGCTTGGAGGCCTATTGTTAAAAATAAAGTGTATAAGGTCTCTCAGGATATTGTTTAGCAGGGAGATGCTGCCACTTAGAAATAATGTTAAGTTTGACCACCATGATCCTACCCAGCCAGGAGATGATGAGATGCAGTGTTTTCCCGAGCACCTATTTCCTTGGTGCTCCACCCAGCTGGTTTTATTTGCACCCAGCTCTTGGAACCCAGCAGATTCCTTTTATAATAGAACAGACCATTGTTTCTCCTAGTATAACAGGCACTATGTGAGCTCTACAGCCAGCAGTGTGTTAGACCACTGACCACAAGTCTGACTAGTGCTGCCAGGTGTGGACAATAAACTCCAAAATGTTTCAATATTGCAAAGAACTACAACTGCCCCCACCCGGTTGCTTCTTAAAGCCACCCGGCTGGCAACATATTCTGGGGAAAACACTGAGATGCTTCCATTTAGCACGATCAGCATGCAATTTAGAACACCGCAGGGATGCCTCCTTTGCAACATCCAGAACTGCGTCTTTCTGGGTAACGCTCCCTACTAGTGTACTCACTTGCTGGTACACCTGGGCTGGTACCCCTGACCCCTTGCCTTCAGAGCAGGGTTGCTGTAGATGGAACCCTCGGGCCTATCACACTGGCCAAAGCTGCCGGTAGCGGGCAAAGCATTGGTACTGGACTGCTGGGTTCCACTCAGAGCAGTTGGATAATGGATTAGATTTGGTCTAATCTACAGGTCACAGGAATTGCAGCAGGTAAGCAGTTGTTAAGCAGGATCTTGAAGCAATAATGTTTTATTAGCTGAAGTCCTTATAAGGACAGTTAAATGCCAGTTTGTGGTACTAGCGATCTTTCAAGACTTACAGATAGAATGATGATACATGGTCAAAGAGTGCTCCTTTTTATACATTTTTGCAGCCGTAACTTGGCAGGAGGTAAGCCAACCCCTGTCTAGACTGGCACCGCAACGTCTGATAAATCACATTCAATAATTGCCATTAGGATGTAATATATCCTTTAACCATGGAGCTAATGCAATTTAAGCTTTAACGAAATTTACATCAATCTCTTGATTTCCTGCAACTTGGTGTTAAGTTTCCTACTTTACTTGCATCCTGCCTTAGAGAGATAGCAAGTCTAATTACCCCCTCCTGTCTTTCAGGCTAAACAGACGTGTTTACCACTGAGATGAAAAGGTCTAATTAACATGAGATTACCAGACAGTCACAGAAAACACATTTCCTGCCTATTTCCTCAGAAATCAGTACATTGCTAATACAGAAAAATAACGCTGTATCAAAATCAGTAAATGCAATGATATAAATTAATTTATTTCTATGTGATCCAGCCAAAATACCATATTTCTGCATACGTTTTTAGAAGTTTGGCAAGGATATTCTCATTTAAGATAGGGAGAGAAGAATGTAATCTGCAAATAAAGAAATATTGGAGTTGAAAATCCACAGATGGTGGCCAGGTCTGCAAATCCTAATGTTAGGATTAGATCTGATGTACAACGCTAGTGGCTCAATAATTAGGACAAAAATCAGGGGGAGCAACGCGCAAACCTGTCTGGTGCCATTATGGATAGACACTCTGTCATATGGGATGAACGCTTTAGCTAAAAAATCAGCATAAAGGGCTGGGATGCCATTCAGAATGTCTCCAGAGATGCCAAAGGACTTGAGAGTAAGCCGCGTAAAGCTTTAAGAAATTCTATTAAATGAGTAATAGAATAATGGTAGGGGACCTCCAGGATTTAACGATATGGATAAGTTCAATAGCTTGCCTGGTGTTATCGCTCTTCTGATGCCCTGGTATAAATCCCACTTGGTCATGTGGAACAGAGGATTTTTGGCATAAATTTTGGTATCACTATTAAGAAAAATAGGTCTGTAACTGGCACAATTGTGTGGATCTTTGCCTTCTTTATGGATAACTACTAAATAGTGAATACAGGAGGGAGACCAACAAGCCTGTGAACCCATTAGGACCAGGAGTTTTGCCGTTCTTTTGAGTCTTAATAATATCCTCTATTTCTTCAGCCAAAATCTCAAGCATTCTACTGATGAGTGGGATAGATTAGGACGCTGGGCCACTTTGTTTTTTTTCTTTTTATTCTTTAAAGGAAGTTCAGGCACATACCATTGCCCCTTTTGCACCGTATTGGGGTCTGTGTCCAAAACCTCTTCTTTGGGACCTTGCAGAACTTCTGTATTCTTGGGTTGAACCCTCTGCTTTGGAAATCTGTCCCACTTGATGAAAGACTTGCAGGCTTTATCGCAGGTCTTTACCTCCTCAGTGAATTGCGGTCCGAACATCTGATTTTACCAATTTAAGAAAATCCACAGATGGTGGCCAGGTCTGCAAGAACTACTCTGGATAACCCCCAAGGCCAGCGAGTATTAGTGATATAATTAAAGCTCTGGCCTATAATGAGGGTAGTTCTACTGATAGCTTTGAGGAGGGCAAATTTAGAGGCTACCAGAGACTTGAGAGAGCAGACAGATTCACATTCCCTTTGTCAAGCGCAAACTATAATGCACAATTGTGTGGATCTTTGCCTTCTTTGTGGATAACTACTAAATAGTAAATACAGGAGGGGGACCAACAAGCCTGTGAACCCATTAGGACCAGGAGTTTTGCAGTTCTTTTGAGTCTTAATAATATCGTCTATAAAAGTGCTTAATGTTTACTCATCCAAATGAGTAAATATTAAGCACTTTTGATATATAGGTATATATGTGTTACACACTGCTAGAACTTGTTTGGTACTGATTTGTCATGGTTAAATGCATATGCATATATGGGGTAATACATATGTGTAACATTTTTTCGTAGCACATTTTGTCGATTCACTAATTCTCTGTTACAAAAGTGTTGGTCCTGAACTTTTGTGCATGTTGCTAATATTTGAAAAAGTTTGTCCAGCCCCAGCATCTTATCATTTTACATTTGTTTGATTTTGTCTTTCTTTGTCAGATGTTATTAAAAAGTGACCCTCTGATGGGTTTTGAAATTACATTTATTTTTGTCACATTTTGTCAAGCAGGATACATGTGGATTATAATAATGTTAATACTTTACCAATAGCTGAGTTATTGCTGCTTAATGAAAATATTCACATGGACATTTTGAACCTTTCATACAAACTGGATGTTTGTCCTCTTATGTTGAAATGTGTTTTATCTGTGGTATATGTGAGAATCTCAGACACTCACACCATTATTAGAGTTTAACAACAACACACTCTATAACTCCTTGTATCATTTAATAACATATAGCGCTGGATCAACTCCATTTTGAATTAAGTTGGACCTGATGTAAGAGTAGACATCATTGATATCTGTGAATAATGCCCTATCAGCAGAAATTGTCTCACCTTGAATTCTGTGATCAAAATCATAACAATGTTTGTTATGCATCAATGTTTACTGACTGCACATTTTACTTGGGGTAAAGATTACAAGGCACATGGATGTATTGGCACTATAATTTTGTAATGATAGTCTATTGGGTTCCTCACTTTAGAGTCATTCCCCTGCTCAGTCAATTTCCTCTCGTGGTGTGTGTGTATATTGGGAGATTGATATGTAAGCTAGTCTGTAACAAATGCAACTGTTGAACTTACTTTCACTGCATTGGAAATTATTTGCCTTTTTCTAAAACCTACCAATGGAATGCTATTCCAAATATTTCCATAGGGCAGCCATGCAGCTTAGCTGGGTGCTTTAGTTAAACTTGACAATACTGCATAAGCAACATTACATAAACACATGTATATATGCTTTAAAGACTTGCCCAGATGCCTTTTGTGAAGTGTTCCACAGCTGGATTTCTGGGCAAAGTGTAAGGGGTAATTGAAAAACTATCATTTATTTCACAGTTGACTGTCAGTCAGTCAACTCCTAGCACTCCTTGCTAGAGTTTGCAACTTTGACTTGTTTATTTTATTACAGTCTTCTAAAATTCATTGCACTTCTAGTTGTATCCACAAAGAAACACACACAGGAAACCACAGTCTACTGTGTACATCAGGAAACTATTTCTTTGTAATTTCTTTTTCAAAATGTGAAGCTGACTGATTCAACTTGAAAAAGTTGAATAATTCTTCACTTTATGAAATAATATAGTGATTAGACCGGTAGTAATCGTTTTTATGATTACCACCATAACGACACAGAGAAGTTTTCCAAATAAAAGACGAATCTGTAAAAAAAATTACATAGTTACATAGTTGATGAGGTTGAAAAAAGACACCAGTCCATCAAGTTCAACCTATTTTGGATCTCCTGCGATCCTGCACTTATATTTGTAATTAATCCAGAGTAGGCAACCGCCCATCTGTTTCAATTTTGAAAATCCCCCCCAGACTCAATATTGCAATCCAATTTTTACCCTATATCCACTACTATCCTTTATTTTAAATTAACGGTCGTATCCCTGGATACACCTTTCCGCTAAAAATTTGTCTAACCCTTTCTTAAACATATCTATTGAATCTGCCATCACAACCTTCCCTGGCAATGAATTCCATATCTTGACTGCCCTTACTGTAAAGAACCCCTTCCTTTGCTGGTTGTGAAATTTCCTCTCCTCTAACCTTAGGGGATGACCACGTGTCCTGTGTATGGTCCTTGGGGTAAAAAGTTCCCATGAAAGCTCTCTGTATTGACCCCTAATGTATTTGTACATAGTAATCATATCTCCCCTTAGACGCCTCTTTTCTAAAGTAAACATGCCTAAACTGGCTAACCTTTCCTCATAACTTAATGACTCCATACCCTTTATCAATTTTGTCGCCCTTCTCTGAACCCTTTCTAGTTCCAAATTATCTTTTTTATAGAGTGGTGCCCAGAACTGTACTGCATATTCAAGATGAGGTCTTACCAATGATTTATACAGTGGCAAAATTACACTGTCTTCCCTTGCATCTATGCCCCTTTTTATGCATGCCAATACTTTGTTTGCCCTTGCAGCTGCTGCTTGACATTGAGCACTATTGCTAAGTCTACTGTCTACGAGCACTCCCAAATCCTTTTCCATTATAGATTCTCCCAAATTAATTCCATTTAATTTATAGATTGCGTTCTTGTTTTTGATCCCTGAATGCATAACCTTACATTTATCTGTGTTAAACCTCATATTCCATTTAGCCGCCCAATCCTCCAGTTTATTTAAGTCTCTCTGTAGAGAAGCTACATCTTGCTCTGATTTTATTACCTTACAGAGTTTAGTGTCATCTGCAAAAATAGAAACTTTACTCTCTAAACCATCACCAAGGTCATTAATAAATATATTAAAAAGGAGTGGTCCCAGCACGGAACCTTGAGGAACTCCACTTAAGACCTTTGACCAATTAGAAAATGTTCCATTTATCACAACTCTCTGTTCCCTATTCTCTAACCAGTTTTCGATCCAAGTACAAATTTTGATTTCTAGACCCAGTTCCCTTATTTTGTAAACCAACCTCTTGTGTGGCACTGTATCAAAGGCCTTTGCAAAATCTAAGTAGACCACATCTACTGTCCTGCCCTGGTCTAAGTTCCCACTAACTTCCTCGTAGAAACTAATTAGATTAGTTTGACATGACCTATCCCTCACAAATCCATGTTGATTCCCACTAATAATTTTATTGCGTACCAAGTAATCCTGAATACTGTCCCTTAAAATACCTTCCAGTAGTTTCCCCACTATTGATGTCAGGCTTACAGGTCTATAATTCTCTGGTTGTGATCTCGTCCCCTTTTTAAACAACGGCACCACATCTGCTATTCGCCAATCCCTTGGTACTGAGCCTGATGAGATTGAATCTCTGAAAATTAAGAATAGCGGTCTAGCTATTTCCGAGTTTAATTCCATAAGGACCCTTGGGTGTATGCCATCTGGACCTGGAGCTTTATTTATCTTAATATTCTTCAGTCGCCTTTGGACTTCTTCCTCTGACAACCAAGTATTAATTAATGGCATGGTTTCATTTCCATTTTTATGTATTACTCCTGCCATTTGTTCCTCTCTGGTAAATACTGAAGAAAAGAACGTGTTTAATATCTCTGCTTTTTCCTTAGTATCATTTATCAATTCACCCATCTCACTTCTTAGTGGTCCTATATTATCTTTTTTAATCCTTTTGCCATTTATATACTTAAAAAACTTTTTGGGGTTTGTCTTACTTTCTTTTGCAACGTGCCTTTCATTTTCTAATTTAGCCAATCTAATTTCCTTTTTGCATGTTTTATTACATTCCTTGTACCTATGGAAGGACTCCTCTGACCCTTCAGACTTAAACAATTTAAATGCACGCTTCTTCCTTTGCATTTCTTCCCTTACCTTTTTATTTAGCCACATTGGTTTAGACTTAATTCTTTTACATTTATTTCCTATAGGAATGAACTTATACGTGTATGTTTCCAACAACATTTTAAAGACAGCCCACATTTCTTCCGTATTTTTTCCTTCAAAGGCTTTGTCCCAGTCTATGCTCTTTATAGACTCCTTTAGCATATTAAAATTTGCCTTTTTAAAGTTTAAAGTCCTAGTTGATCCCTTATACTGTTGTTTCTGGAAACTAATTTCAAATGAGACCATATTATGATCACTGTTTCCCAAGTGCTCCTTTACTTGAATATTTGATATTACGTCTACATTGTTTGTTATTACTAGGTCCAGTATAGTCCGGTTCCTAGTTGGTTCCTCAACTAATTGGGACATGTAATGGTCTTTTAGCGTGCTCAGAAACCTATTTCCCCTAGCTGTACCGCAGGTCTCAGTACTCCAATCAATGTCCGGATAATTAAAATCCCCCATAATTAAAATTTGACCTAGTTGTGTAGCCTTTTCAATTTGCTGTAGAAGTTGGGCTTCCTCAATCGTACTAATATCTGGCGGTTTATAGCATATCCCTATCAGAAACTTCTCTGAACTTTTTCCTCCGCTGGATATCTCCACCCACAATGCCTCTATATTATCACCAATATTCTCGTATATAACTTCCTGAATACTTGGTTTTAATTCTGGCTTAATATAAAGACATACTCCTCCTCCCCTTTTATTTACCCTATCCCTCCTGAAGAGAGAATAGCCTTCCAAGTTGACTGCCCAGTCATGTGTATCATCCCACCAGGTCTCAGTAATACCTATAATATCATACTGCTCATTCATTGCTACTAGTTCTAACTCCCCCATTTTACCTGTCAGGCTTCTTGCATTTGCAAGCATACACTTAAGTCTATTGCCTCCCTTAGGTATTTCTTTTAGCTTTAAAAAGGGCCGCTCCTTATCGGCTATGCTTCCCTTTCCCCCCTCTCCACCCCCTTGACTCTTGTTAAATTCCTCCTTACTACTCTCAATGTCTATCCCATAAATACTTGCTTGCCCCTCCCCCCCGGAGCCTAGTTTAAAATCTCCTCCAACCTTCTAACCATCCTCTCCCCTAGCACTGCAGCCCCCTCCTCATTCAGGTGCAATCCATCACGACAATAAAGATGGCAACTGACCGAGAAATCAGCCCAGTGCTCTAAGAATCCAAAACCCTCCTTCCTACACCAATCTTTTAGCCACGCATTAACCTCCCTAATCTCCCGCTGCCTCCCTGGACTAGCGCGTGGCACAGGTAGTATTTCCGAAAATACTACCTTGGATGTCCTTGCCTTAAGTTTGCGACCTATGTCCCTGAAATCATTCTTTAGGACACCCCTTCTTCCTCTAACTCGGTCATTGGTGCCAACATGCACCAAAACCGCTGGGTCATTCCCAGCCCCTCCCAACAATCTGTCCACCCGATCCGCAATATGCCGAGCCCGAGCACCCGGGAGACAACACACTGTTCGGCATGCACGGTCCCGGTAACAGATTGCCCTATCTACCTTCCTAATAATTGAATCCCCTACCACCACAATCTGCCTGGGTCCCTGAGTAACTTTGGTCCCCTCTATGCTGGAGAGACCATTCCCCTGGTTGCTAGAGGAAGCAGTGTCATCCAACTCTACCAATTCTGAACTGCCTTCCACAGTATCTTCATCCAATCTGGCAAATCTGCTGGGATTGCCTAGCTCAGAACTGGCCTGCCTCTTCCTCCCTCTGCTACCCCTAGTAACTGTTACCCAGCTGCCTACCTGTGCATCCTCCTCTGTCTCTGCTCCACCCTGCTCAGATAACGCATCAACGGTGAGCTGTAAACTCTGCTCCAGGTTGGCAATGTCTCTCAATGTTGCAATGGTCTGCTTTAGATCAGTTACCTGGGCTTCCAAAGAGACCAATTGCTCACATTTCTCACAGAGGTATAAACCTTGGAACACTTGCTCCAAGTGTGCATACATATGACAAGATATGCATTGAGTGAGATCATCAAGCCTGCTACTACTCATCTTATTATGGCTAACCTAACTTCTTATAGCCTACAGTGAACTTTAGTACTAGCCTTTCCTAGCCACTTACCAGATTAAACCCCTTCCTGGATTCAACTCCTTAATGGAACCAACTCCACACTTTAAACAAAAACAGCACTTGAAATCAAAAAAGCAGTGAAATCAAAAGCTCAATGAAATCGCTTGCTACCTCCTGTTAAATAGAGCTTGCACTAACCAGCTGTATCAACTATGCAATTAAACCACACCCACTAGCTCTAACAGAGAGAAGGAAAAAAAAAAAACAAAACACTTAATAAACACACAGAAAAACAAATCCCGTTCAATAAACACACAGAATAATTCCCCAAACTATATCACTCTCTCAGCACAGCACAGCAATCCCTAATGGAACCAACTCCACACTTTAAACAAAAACAGCACTTGAAATCAAAAAAGCAGTGAAATCACAAGCTCAATGAAATCGCTTGCTACCTCCTGTTAAATAGAGCTTGCACTAACCAGCTGTATCAACTATGCAATTAAACCACACCCACTAGCTCTAACAGAGAGAAGGGAAAAAAAAAAAACACTTAATAAACACACAGAAAAACGAATCCCGTTCAATAAACACACAGAATAATTCCCCAAACTATATCACTCTCTCAGCACAGCACAGCAATCCTTAATGGAACCAACTCCACACTTTAAACAAAAACAGCACTTGAAATCAAAAAAGCAGTGAAATCACAAGCTCAATGAAATCGCTTGCTACCTCCTGTTAAATAGAGCTTGCACTAACCAGCTGTATCAACTATGCAATTAAACCACACCCACTAGCTCTAACAGAGAGAAGGAAAAAAAAAAAAAACAAAAACACTTAATAAACACACAGAAAAACGAATCCCGTTGAATAAACACACAGAATAATTCCCCAAACTATATCACTCTCTCAGCACAGCACAGCAATCCTTAATGGAACCAACTCCACACTTTAAACAAAAACAGCACTTGAAATCAAAAAAGCAGTGAAATCACAAGCTCAATGAAATCGCTTGCTACCTCCTGTTAAATAGAGCTTGCACTAACCAGCTGTATCAACTATGCAATTAAACCACACCCACTAGCTCTAACAGAGAGAAGGAAAAAAAAAAAAAAAACACTTAATAAACACACAGAAAAACAAATCCCGTTCAATAAACACACAGAATAATTCCCCAAACTATATCACTCTCTCAGCACAGCACAGCAATCCCTAATGGAACCAACTCCACACTTTAAACAAAAACAGCACTTGAAATCAAAAAAGCAGTGAAATCACAAGCTCAATGAAATCGCTTGCTACCTCCTGTTAAATAGAGCTTGCACTAACCAGCTGTATCAACTATGCAATTAAACCACACCCACTAGCTCTAACAGAGAGAAGGGAAAAAAAAAAAACACTTAATAAACACACAGAAAAACGAATCCCGTTCAATAAACACACAGAATAATTCCCCAAACTATATCACTCTCTCAGCACAGCACAGCAATCCTTAATGGAACCAACTCCACACTTTAAACAAAAACAGCACTTGAAATCAAAAAAGCAGTGAAATCACAAGCTCAATGAAATCGCTTGCTACCTCCTGTTAAATAGAGCTTGCACTAACCAGCTGTATCAACTATGCAATTAAACCACACCCACTAGCTCTAACAGAGAGAAGGAAAAAAAAAAAAAAAAAAACACGTAATAAACACACAGAAAAACGAATCCCGTTCAATAAACACACAGAATAATTCCCCAAACTATATCACTCTCTCAGCACAGCACAGCAATCCTTAATGGAACCAACTCCACACTTTAAACAAAAACAGCACTTGAAATCAAAAAAGCAGTGAAATCACAAGCTCAATGAAATCGCTTGCTACCTCCTGTTAAATAGAGCTTGCACTAACCAGCTGTATCAACTATGCAATTAAACCACACCCACTAGCTCTAACAGAGAGAAGGAAAAAAAAAAAAAAAAAAAACACTTAATAAACACACAGAAAAACGAATCCCGTTCAATAAACACACAGAATAATTCCCCAAACTATATCACTCTCTCAGCACAGCACAGCAATCCTTAATGGAACCAACTCCACACTTTAAACAAAAACAGCACTTGAAATCAAAAAAGCAGTGAAATCACAAGCTCAAAGCTTCTTTATGTAAAGAAAGGCAGACTTATCTGTATACCGAAGTTGCAGATGTCCTATTGGCACAGGATGCTGACCGCAAATGAGTCCGACTACTGAGGTGTCTGTCAAGAGATTTTAACGTCAGTGCGAATTCTTTTCCTCTTAATTTTAAGCGGCAATGTTGGGTTAAGTGTTTCAACACTTAACCTGCGGGGTTTGACATTGCTGCTTTAAATTAAAAGAAAAAGAAGTCGCACTGACGTTAAAATCTCTTGACGGACACCTCAGTAGTCAGACTCATTTGCGGTCATCATCCTGCGCCAATCGGACATCTGCAACTTCGGTATACAGGTAAGTCTGCTTTTCTTTACATCCTTTTTTTACAGAGTCGTCTTTTATTTGGTGTCGGAATATTACGCACTGAGAACACTTCTCCACTCTATTAGACACTGATCTTTTTATTGTGCACCAAGAATATTATTGACTATGTCATGGTGTTTGTGGGGAGGGGGGCATGTAAAATCCAGGGTTAGGCCAAATGAACATAAGGGCCTTTCCCTTCCCTGGGCTCATTTTCTGTCATGGTAATTAAGTAATTACTATGTTATGGTTCTTGCATATGAACCTCTTACACATAATTAGTCATTGAGTGAAAGTCCATGGGCTAGATTTACTAAGCTGCGGGTTTGAAAAACTGGGGATGTTGCCTATAGCAAACAATCACATTCTAGCTTTCATTAATTTAGTACCTTCTACAAAATGATACCTAGAATCTGATTGGTTGCTATAGCCAACATCCCCACTTTTTCCAAACCCGCAACTTTGTAAATCTAGCCCCATGTGTTTTTGTGACAAAATGGACTGCCTCTTGTCTTGCCGCCACTCTTATATCTTTGAGAGGATGGTCTAATTCTTACACCCTCTATTGGGGAAAACAGTTTTACCAACTCATTTTGGGGGTTCTCTTACTGTCTGTAACATGCCACTACTAACCATTCCTGCTGGTGTTACTTAGCCGCCAAACACTTCCCGACTAAAAGTGCCTACTGCACACCAGTTGTAGGAGAGTAGTCGCTGCCACTACCAGGCACCTTCACCGGCATCTGGAGCCACTTTATTTCTGAATTTTGTGTGAAGCTCCTGCAGCACCTCTTTGCTGGTGATTGTGGCTGCCTCCTAACTGCTCACTCTACATTCAGGCAGAGCATTAACTCAGGGATTTGGGATTGATAGTGGACAGACGGAGGACATATTACAGTGGTAGCTCTTACCTGCAGGTCACAGGATTACAGCACATAATAGGCATTGTGTAGGTTCCTATAGGTAGAGTGGTGTTTATTGCTCATAGGTACCCCTTAAAAGGACAGATACACATCTCTATGTGATAGTGGTGGTGGTACACACAGGAGTACAAGATGATACACACCAGAGTAGAGCAACATGTGCTCTGTATATAGAGTCAAAACCAAGCTCCACCCCTGCCAAAAATGTATATGATTTCAGAAGTATAGCCATCTGACAGTTATGGTACACACACAGATAGAAGACACACGTTACACACAGAATATATCCATTTATGTTTTTTATGTAGAGTCAAAAGCAGTTTTGACTCCTTCCATAAATTCAAATAAGCACTTAACATGCTGAAACAATTGTGGTGGGTGATGCAATCAGGGTGGACAGAGCCAACCAAGCAGGACTACATTTGACTATGTCATTGGACAAGGATTTTAAGTTCTTGTTCAGTTCATTCCTCCCTTCATAAATTATGAGGACAGACTTCTCGTCTTGCAAACAGGAGAGCTTTCAACACAGAGAGATTACATACTAACTGTTGGTTTCAGGCTAAAGCTCTGGGCAAAGACAACAATGGATTATCTGAAATTGGGGTTTAAACACAATTTACCATAGTGATGGGCAACCTGATATACTTCATGGACGATCTTCCAATCTTCAAAAGAGCCGCATATAACCTTTTATTTCAAGAATGCAAAAACAGCCCAAAAACTACCTTGGCACTGATTTACATCCCTTATCCCAAAATGCAGCCACATGCTCCTCACTTGATCCTGGGTAGATGCAGTTGGAATATGTACAATGTATTATCTATTTAAGACTTTCACCAATAAATTTGGTTTTAATGTTTACATTTCTGTCTACAAACATCAGAGTAAGAGTAGCAAATCAGTATTTTAAGTATCAAATTATTTTTTAAATCCGTTCCTTAATCCAGAACTGTGCAACTGGTGGTACGTAGATAATTTTTGCATAGGGCTTGTGTGCAGTGGCATGGGAGCTATATGCACACATGACTATATGTGATGAGCATGGAGATATTGTCCAGGTGTGTTGAAGATTTTCTTCTAGAACCAAATCTTACAAAGTGCTTCTTACACTGCAGCAACAGACATCACAATGCACACCCTGTTAAATCCCATCAGCTAAGTAAGGGAACTGGCACACGTTTCGTTTCACTATAATTTTAGAACATCAGTACAATAGTTTTGAGCATATACTTGTTAAAAGCCAAAGGTTTGCCAATTTACCTGATTGCACATACAAGCTAATATGCCCGTAATTTAATGGCAAATAATAAAGTGATGATCTAGTGTTAGGCTACCAGCATACCTCACAACATTTTTTTATTAGGATAATCTGCCCATTTCAAAAGGAGCAATAACCATGCCCCTTTTCACTTCTGAAAATTATGATTATTCAGCAAAAATCTTGATTGTAGGGATGCTGTTAGCCTTCTCCCGGACAAAAGAAAAGTAAATGTATAACAATGTGCCTATTTTGGCACGTCTTTCTGTGAAGGTGTTACTAAATTGTTTTAGGAGTCTTAAATTCTAGGGAAAAAAGCTTTTGTAGTTACAGATTTTGGGCCTGATTCAAATCCAAGCGGATATCAAGATACGTTTTGATTTGAATCTGGATGTAAGTTCCTTCTGCCTAAATGGTACTTGCCGTATGTTAAGAAACAGCTCAGAGTAGTATACACACAAGCATATGTATGCATAACATAAGGTTACATCAGAACGCAAACAAAAAAATGTATATTATAAAATAAATGAACAACTCTAAGCAGTATAACCATTTTAAAAAAATATGGTTGGTTTTAAAATATATATTTTTTTTTATAATTTTTTTTCTTACATTAAATAAATAAATCAAGATGTTAATGTACATTGTACATACAAATAGTTTATTTAAATGTACTTAAGAGAAACCGAGGACTTGAGTCCTTACTGCGCATTGTCTAACGTTCACCTGCGTCTTCCCACCCTTCAAGCCGTAGGCCGTTATATGCATATGTATATATATATATATATATATATATATATATATATATATATATATATATATATATGTGTGTGACTTGTGAACACAGCTTTGATTTTGAAATTCCTTACTCTGGTCACTTGTATATCCGGGAAGCAGCCATAATTAAATTGCAGCAGTGACATGGGTTTGGCTGTACATTAGTAGGAATATGCTCTTCTAGTACTTTTCCTGAATTAGGAAACACCCATGTAAAGTATTAGTTTTGAAGCACACTAAGGGTTTTTTTCTCTATTCATCTGCAAGGTGTTCTTCTAGAAGCATATGCCTCATAAGTAGTATATGGTAAGTAAATTTTTTTCTGACTCTTATATGCAAATGATTTGTGCTGAAATGTGGAGTGTTGGGAGAAGTAAAATGTATAAAGCTAGGTACACACTACACGGTTTTCGTCCAATAATCGGCTCAATCAGCCGACATATGACCGGCTGTTCAAAAGTCGGGTCAGTGTGGACGATTGTCTCCCCATTTAGTTGGTCGTACCGTTTAATATTTTCGTTCCAATCTCATTTCCGTTGTGTAGTGTGTATAAACTTACGTCCGATCCACGACAATCCTCCGATACTTCCTCGACCTGGGGGGCGTGTGTATGTAAATTTTTTTGATGTCTGTCCCAGTCCCACGCGGTGCGGTATCCGCACATCACTGACTTGTGTTTTGTATTGATGTGTATTGCACCTGTCTGGCTGCAGACCATTACACGTGTATAAAGCACGTGTGTTATTACCCTTTGCATCTATGTTGGCAATGTATTCATATTTACTCTTTATAAACTTTAACCTTTATAAACTTATAATTGTGAAATACCAAGAATAAACCACACAGTGTTCATGCAACATTTTTATAGCAGGGAAAAAAAGGTACAAAATTTTTTACACACACATCTGTCTGAAAGATCCGCATGAGACGTGAGCGCGCCCATGCCAATCAGAGCGCAGAGTACTGCAGAGTATTATTTTTAGTATTTAGTATTTTTAAAGGTGCTACTGGTTTGTGGCAGAATAGGTCTTGATGTCGCTTGGGTTTCTATTCCCTTTGATTTCTTTATCTACGAAACAAGGAAATAAAAAAATGTTTACCATTTAACTTCTATATCTGTAATTTATATTCAACGACATAAATACTCTCATTTTCTCACCTTGCACACTGCTCGAGATCAGTTTATATTTTGGTGCCTGTGGCGAAATCGCAATAATAGCGGGCTTAACCTCCATACATTCTGGAAAACAGGCGCCATTTTGGTTATTATAACGGTACAGATATGTGCCCAAAGCATTTAGCTATCTACACATGTTCACTGAAATACCTTTGTGTTCTTTTGTATATTTTTCTTTTTCAATTTTTTCTTGTTTGCTAACAAGGTGTAACATTAGTGGTATCTAAACAGGCCTTCTCACCGTTAAATCTTCGTTCTGTCATAAAAAAATTAGGTTACAAATTAGGCGTGTACATTGCTTTATGTGACACTACAATGAAATACAGTCCTTCAAGCAGATACACTACATGTGCTACTGACCTTTTTTTAATGTCATTGTCGTCCTAGTCCAGTACTGTGACCATCATCTCCACCTCTCTTGGGCTAATTGGATTTGCTCTTTGCTCTTCTTGAGCATCTCCATCCCCCACCTTAACTTTTTTTTACATTTTTTGGCCCTTCCAGCACCATCTCTGACTCTGTCTCTGTCTCCATAGCTGCAACCCCCACTGACACCTTCTCCTCACCCGCAACCCCCACTGGCGCTTTCTCCTCAACCTTAACACCCACTAACACTTGCTCACTCGCCATCTTCTCACGCTCCTCGGCGCCAGACAGGTTCCTCTGTCATTTTATACACTCAGACATAGACGTTCGTTTCTGCTGTGGACCAATCAGCGATGATGCACGACGAGAATGGAGCATTCCATTACATACGAAGGGATTTTATTATTAGGGAATAATGATTGCATTGCACTATAGCAGTTAAATGTTTTTTTAAATTTTATATATGTTACTAAACTTCTATTTTATATGAATGAATGAAGAGACAGTGTTGCCTTCTCTTTTTATGCAGCTTTGGGTGTTAACTATAGCGAAAGCTCTGCCCCTTTATGCTAATGTCTTTGGTATCTCGTTACATTTCCCGCAAATGTCGCTTCAGTGTGTACAAAATTAAAATCATTGCTCAGGACAACATGGCTGTAAAAAGTTGCTAAAGGGACGTCCGCTCTTCCCTTTATCGTCCTAAACAAGGCTAGTGTGTATGCAGTCCATGGACCGAGCGATCGGACCATCGATCGCATGTAAAATCACTCGGCATAAAAAGTTGGTTGAAATTTCTGTAGTGTGTACCTAGCTTAACAACGTGAGAACAGCTTGATATTTTAGAAAATGAGATCATATTTTCCTGTGACCCTATTCAGCTTGAATCTGTCATTAACATACAACCCTGTCTCTGCAGTCGGCCTGTCTGGGGCCTCCCAAACGTGTTAGATTTCATTGTCTTGAAAGAGACATCCTCAAAGGCTTTCACATTTGCGACCTGCCATAAATGGTACAAGGTGCTACCCTTATTTACCAGCCCCCTCTGGGTATTTTAACATAAAACCCATTGATCTAGCAGCTTCTCTTAGAGCCATGTCACACTATTTCTAGGAATTAATTCACAAACACATATTTGCAGATTTATGCCTAAAAATTAGCTTGCCAAAATAAAAAGGCACACATTGTGTGCAGAAAACCATAAAATCAAGAGCAATGATGTTGCTATGCTCGTACCAAAAATTCGCTTTAAACAGTGCACATAACGGGGGAACAGAGTTGTTACCCAAATGAAGAGTCCTCCCGCTGATCAATGTAGCTGAATCCAAAGAAATAGTTCAAGTCCACTCTGCTCACACCTGTGTGAGAACTATGCTTGTAATTATGTTGTATGTTTGAACCCCCTATATATGGTGTTGAGGAAGCCTTGTGGTGCCTTAAAAATAAGATAATATCCGCCTCCCGTTACAATCAATAATAAGCCATAGTGAATCAAATACTAAAATCACTGTACCAGTAAATAGCTATATAGTAGGTATAACAATTGCATAAAACCTTTGAAGCTGCATTTGTTATTTCCACAATATGCATCACCCATAGTTTTTATCAAGTATTTTACTTATAAATTGTAATTAGAGTTATACCTGTTATATAGCTCAATTTAAGGAGACAGTGATAGTAGTGCTTGATTCACAGCTGCATTATTTTTATGCATTTGCTTATGCTATAAATGGTTTATACAATGATTCTAATTTTGCATGTTCAATTAATTTTTCCTTGTATTGATAAAAGTGTCCTGTATTGCAAATATAATCGTGTATAATAATGTAGTGGTCTTGCACTATTGCTTTTAGTAGTGTCATGATTGAGTTGTTACGATAAAAATGTATACAAGCACTTATTTTTAACAGATTTAATTTTGTTCATTTTAAACTCTGACTATTACTAGCATTAACCGGAATGCAGTTTATTTTGTCAAAAAACTTGTGTTAACTACTAATCAGATTTGCCTGCTGGAGGAACTGCTGACACATACATAACTACCAGTTGTAAATAGAACAATATTAACCAGCTTCACAATACCACGTCTTGTACTATGCTTTGTGATTTGACTGGTAAATATTTGGCAACAGTTAATTGCCAAGATCAAAGTGATGTATTCTCCATCTGGTAGTATTCCTTATGTAAAACTGCTGTCATACCTGCATCTTACAAGCTGTATATTTCTGCTGCTTACAAATGAGAATAAAAAAAAAAAAGTGATTTAATTTGCATTTCTCTTTCATCCATCTGGGGGACACTCCTTAACCATGGGGTTGAGTCGAGGGGAGGAGTCTGGCACCCAAAGAGTTAACTTTTTTCAGCTGACAGCATATCACCCCCGCCAATTCCAAACATACCTCAGTTTGAATTGGGTGCCCTTGGAAAAAGGTCGCACCTGAAGAGCTCCAGAGAGACAGTGAACAGAGTTCACTGGTAATAGGTTTTTTCCTTTTCTTTGGCAGTTTTTTCTTTTGATAGCGGTGAGAGGCTTCGTGCACAACAGAGCTGACTCGTGGGAGAAGCGCCTGTCGGGGCGGCGGACCCGCTGACAGAGAGGGATGACACGCTTCTCACAGCGGGAAGCAGTCGGCAAGAGACTCTCCCCGCTGATGCAGGACGGGCGCTGCCCTTAGGCAGGAAGCGCCTTTACTGCTGAGGTTCCCCGGAAGCCAGCTGGAGTATACCAAGTTCCTCCTCCCATGGGATGGCAGTGAATTCTTGAGGATGGCGCGCTTTTGATAGCGCTAGCAGGGAACACATTCTAACAGGTTTTCCCCTAATATAACAGAAAGGGCAAAATGCTGTTAAAGTAAATAACACAGAAGGAGAGCCAGTGGAAGGGGAATGTGTTTGAGGAACACCGCTTCCCCCCCTGCTGAGTGAGCGCGTGGAAGATCCCTTTTGGCGCCAAGGTTCAAAAGGAGGACAGTTGCAGCAGTCATTTGAAGAGAAGTGCACTGTTGACACATATCTTCCCCACTGAGTATCACTTTTATTTTCTTCTGTGTGTATGTGTGCATGTGTAGACATGTATATTATAAGACAATGATGCATACTTCTCATTGACTGTGCTGTGTATTGCATACCTTGCTGGACTGTGTTGGTTCTCCTCTGGAGTGTGCTATCCGCTGAGTCTATTGCCATCATTGACTGTGTTATCTCGTGCTGGACTACTTCAAGAGACTTTCTATATTGGCAGTGTTGTTCAGTCATCTATACATTTATATTGTGCATATTACTGTGGATCAAAGTCAAGGTGCCCGTGTATATCTTGTGTTGCAGTCTCTCCCCGTGCACCTCCTCACATATATATTCAGTGGTACAACTTGCTGGTGGCAGACCACTGACCCCTGTTTCCAGTTTCACCTGTTCCAGTATCCTCTCACATAGCAGTGGTACAACTTGCTATCCGCAGACCGCTGACTCTCATCACCCCCTCGTTTCTGTTGGACATTCCTCCTCACTATAGCAGTGGTACAACTTGCTACCGCAGACCACTGACTACCTTCACGTGTCCTTTGTCCATACAGTTCCTCGTGTATTACTACCTCCATATTGCCAGTGCTGCTAGTCATAGACTTTCCTGAGCATCTCATCATCTGCTATTTCCTGTTCCGTGATCACCCTGCTACCAGAGTACCATATTACCACCTATACTGCTCTGGTAAGCCTATCACCTGGTGATCCCTGGGTATAGACTCCTAGTGCCCGTGACATGCAGTGGTATATCTTTCAACATTGCAAACAGCAGAGGCAATTTTGCTTATACTTTTATCGAAAAATGCACTGTCATTGAATGTCGGGAAACCATTTAAACCTGTACTACTGCCTAGGGAGCAAACTAAGCTGTTTAGCTCTGCCCCTGGACATGTAGCTGTATTTTTTCCGTGCTGTGTAGTTTTGCAGCAATAGTGTGGCAGAAGGGAGTTTGAAAGGGAGGACCAATGAGGAACAAGAATCAGGACATCCCAGCATCTCATTGGTCCTCCTGATCACATCCCCAAGGTGCATAAATTATAAAGTGATGAACAAAAATAAAACAGTGTTTGTCTGTGATTGGAAGGTTTTTCTTCTCCTGCAGCCTTAACAAGTGCATGCTGCCTTTTGTATTTTTAAGCAACCTACATTACATCCCATCAGAACACTGTCCTAAAGATATAGGAGGGACATTAGCTGTCTGTGGAGTGTAGGGTAACAACCTGAAAATCTACTACAGCTCTGTTAAATGGTTAACACTGAATAATGTACTTTACCATCAGTTGAGGGGGGGGGGGGGGTTAGTTGTCCTTCAAGATATCATACTATTATACTACAAATGTTTTACTGTAACTATGCCATTGCATTTTCATTCTCTTAACTGAAAATGTGTTTGTTCTTAGTAATTAACTGTGCAAAAGAAGAGAGAAAGAAATACTGGGGCACACCTCAAATGTGTAGTCAGATAGTAATTTTAATGAGGGTTAGTGTATTCCCAAATTCTTATCTAACAGTTTATATAGCTCATGGACATGAGATGAATGAAAGAAACACACATAAAAACTAAATTTTATACGTATAAGTTAAAATTGTATATATTAAAAGCGAAATATTAAAACTTAGTGGTGTAATTGAGTAGCTACAGATACTTATATGTATTTCAGGTAATCCTCTTTATAAGGCTCTTATTAGGAGTAAATTCATATAAATGGTATGGTGCAAAATTTATAGAACCAAATATAATAATGAATAATATAATCATACGAAATATACAATATATTTGGTCTAAAAGATCATTTAGACCAAATATAGTGCATACATTGTATGATTATATTATTCAGTATTATATTTGGTTCTATAAATTTTGCACCATACCATTTCTATGAATGTACTCCTAATAAGAGATATATATATATATATATATATATATATATATATATATATATATATATATATATATATATATATATATATATATTTCAAGAAAACCTCTTTATATCTGTAGCTACTCATTTACACCACTAAGTTTTAATATTTCCCTTTTAATATATACAGTTTTAACATATACGAATAAAATGTTGTTTTTATGTGCGTTTATTTCATTCATCTTATGTCCATGAGCAATATAAACTAATCTCATGTCCATGAGCTATATAAACTGTTAGATAAGAATTTGGGAATACACTAACCCTCATTAAAATTACTATCTAACTACACATTTGAGGTGTGCCTTCCCCAGTTAGTATTCCTTTCTCTCTTCTTTTTCTCAGAAAACTATGAATTCATACTACAGGAAGCAGCACCCTCATTAGCAGATTTTTGTAAGAATATTATTCTACTACAGGTTAGACACCACTATCTTGTTTGGGCCACTCTGTCAATCAATCGTTATATAAAATGGATTAAAAGACTCTAGTGCGGAAGATAATCTTCTTTGCATAATTAACTGTGCAGTCTGTGAACCCCACAAACTAGTGAAAAACATTGTATGCAATGTGATATTTCGTTATGCATTGTATGCCATCTGAGACTTGGTTATGCTTTAACCAGCAAGATTTTTTAGTTTTACCAAACTGTGCCCTTAATTGTTTTCTTATATTTTTATTTGTTTGTGATTAGTAGCATGTAAGGTGGAAATCTTTCATGTTTTGGTTTATTAGCAGGACAGTAACATTGGAGTACTGAGTTTGTGCGTGTGGCTAAAGCATCACCTGCTTTCAGAAACTGTTAAGCCAAAGACTGGAGGCTGTTGCAGAGTGGGACATATGCCAGTTTGCATAGTGTATCTTGCGGGGTAATTGCTCTGTGCATGCTAGGAAAGTGGGTGTGCGCATATACTCAGAATATATTATGCAGCCTTGTGTGATTCTGGAACTTACACCTACCTGGCCCTAAAGAAGCAGACCAGGGGAGGGAAGAGGCGTGCAAGCACGCTAAATATCTGTTCATACAAATGCGGCTCATGCAGACCTGCAGAAACACGCATATACACTTTTTAGGAGGCATATATTTTACATTAGCTGTAGGGCAGGTGCGAATAAACGCTTATGATTTATTGTAAACCAGACACATATGCTGATGATGCAGAGGTGAACGCATCTTAAGAAGCGTTTTTTAAAGAAATCAAATTATTGTTTAGTCTAATTTGCTTATTTCCTCCTCAGACTACATGGCAGCCTTAACAAAGGGTATGCACCTAAGCAATAGCTTAGGATGGGTCCTAAAAAAACACCCAAGAAAACATGGATCAATCCGTGCATATAAAAATTATATTGATCAAATGCTTGAAGAGTTTTCCTTGCAAACTGAGCATCAGCCATAGCGCTATGCTATCCAGAAGGTAATGTCTGTAGACAATATGAAGTAATGACCAGTCTGCTGCTTTGAATAAATAATTTCCTGAAGCCTGAGCTATGTGCGCCCAGGAGGTTTGCACTGCCCTTGTGAACTGTGTCCTCAGTATTTTTGGTACCTCATATCTGTTCCTATTATAAGCCTGTGAAATTTCTTCTCAAATCCATCTTGCAAGAATGTCTTGGAAAGAACTTGCCCTTGACATCGACTTTCATAATTCCTTTGTTCTCAATAGATAAACTGACATTGCTTAGACTAGGTCTAGAGTATGTAATCTTTTCTCAATTTTGTTAGGTGGCGTAGGTCAAATGGATGGAAGTACAATTTCATGATTCATATAAAATGTGGAAACTACACTCTGCAAGAAGGCAGGATTTGTTTTTGGCACTACTTTATTGGTAAATATTCAAAAAAGGTTCCTTGCACTATGAAGGCTTCAATTCTCCAATTCTTCTAGCAGACGTGATTGTCACTAAGAATAGTACCTTACGTGTAAGACATTTAAGTAAAACTTCATGTAAGTGTTCAAATGAGCCTCCAAAACAAAGATCCACAAAATGAGTGATGCTAGGACAAAATTCTTCAGCTGCTTGAAACAATCTTTTCACCAGATCATCTGACGCAATCTTGTGTCCAGGAACACACTTAGTGGCAAAACTTTCAATGGGGCAAGGCCAATCTATAAACCTTCTTGAAGGAAATCCAGTCAATCCAGATTGACCCATTCAATTAGCAGCGATTGAATTGGACAATCTGAAGTTGCACCAAAGTTTGAATGTTTTCCAAACTCTGCAGTACACTGTGGAAGATTTTTACTTTCTGTAACACTCCTATTGGTAGGTGTTATTAGAGTGTAGTGCGGATCGTACCTGGTCTCCAGATGTTGTTCTATAGTTCACCACACGGCAGTGGGACAGAGTAGCAACAAATATCATATAATTACAATGTTCTATTTATAGACAATGCTACTCACAAATATTTTACTCTTAATCAATATTTACTGCCTTTGAGTGTTTTTGCAACAGTTTTTACTGTTTTTACATTTCTACATACAATATATCAAATAAAACAATTAATCTTTTTCTGTCTATATCAACAATCAGTAGTCTTTGTGGTAATGAACGTAGCTATGCAGTATGAATGACAACCACAAGATGAAGGAAGTCTCTGAGGTGATAGTTGGTTAGTTATAATGGAGGTTCTGTGTGACTGGAAGGTAACATACTTATCTGGTGATTAAACATAACTTTCAGCCAAATGTTCAGTAGATTTCTTCTTCTAAATTGAAAGAATAAATAATACTGATATTATCATACATTTGTGAAACTATTTGCTGTTTTCCTGTCAGAGTAAATGTCACTTGTAAACAGGTAAATAGTAATTAATAGAGATGTTCATTGACCCGTGTGTTTTGGTTTAAGTTTTGTATCTGTATTTGTTAGAAAAATTGCTAAAATATGCTAAGATCACATAATTTTGCACTTTTTTTTTGGTTTTGTTCCTACATTATTATTAAACTCAATGACACTAATTTCAATTCATTTGCAGTCAATTTTGACCACCTCACAGGTTGCAATATTATTTTCATACACTTTCGGACACAGACTGCAGCGACCTGGTTGGATGCTAAGCGACAGAGCAGCGACACAAATACACAGCAGTTCATAGCACATCTAGGAAACATTGCCACACAGCAGTGGCAGAAAACAAAAGTGGTGTAAGATGAAATTGTCCTTGGGCCCTCCCACCCACCCTTATGTAAGATATTGAAAAGGACATGTACAGTTTAACAAAGCAAGCACTATAGCGACAAGCAGTGCCACTTTTGTGGCTGAAGTGCTTGGTTTATTCGGGCCCCCACAAAACAAACTAACAATAGCTTAGCTGCCTTAAGCCTAACAATGCTGTCAATGAACTCTACATTATTAAACCATATCTGTTTGTTCTGCATCTTTAATCTCCTTTTCCTCTGTGGATACCACCTTCTCATTACTGAAGAACTGCCAAACTTATGTAGACACAGGAATGGAGACACAACTGGAGTGGCATTAGATCTGCTTCAGACATACTGTGACACGGAACATGTGGGCAGCATGGAATCTGTCATATTGGAATACATTGCATTGAACAGAGATTTAAAGCAATATATGGAAGCAGTTGAGGAGACCGTACTTAAGTTAAAATGTGACCCATCGGATAAGATCCCAGATTTAAAAGAGCTTGTACACAAGAGATACACTTTGTTTCTGAAGAATAATACAGAGGAGGCCCTGAGGCAGGACAATAAATATGTCCAGTTTAAAGAACAGCTAAGAGACCTGAGAAAACAAATGGGTGTGTCTCCGGCCCCTGCAGACTAAACTTTGTAAAATTAAGACGCATAGATCACTGTCACCATATGCACATGGTCGGTACAGTGAAACTGAGAATGGCTCATGAAATCTGCTATGGTTCATTTGATCGCTCCACCCATTCCTTAGATTCCTGTGGAAGTTCTGCTGCTAATACATGGCAATGAGCGCTGACCCCCCCCCCGGGATGCGTGCATTTATCAGACCAAGACCAATCTAGGGTGTCCCGGTGGGTTGTGGATGGTGAACCCAGTGAAAAACAAAGTATGTGGCACACGTACGAGAGACAAGCAATTGAAAGAATGAAATCCACCAGGTGTGCAAAAATTGGATGTGATGGCTCTGACATGAGTATATCGGATCTTGTTCCAGACAATACACTAAAAAGAGCCATTATACAGCAAAAAGCAAGCTCATCACTGAGCTTCGAATCAGCCCCATGTCACGGGCACTAGGAGTCTTTACCCAGGTATCACCAGATGATGGACTTATCAGAGCAGTATAGGTGGTAATATGGTACTCTGGTAGCGGGGTTATCACGGAACAGGAGACAGCAGATGGTAAGAGAATGCTCGTGGAAAGTCTATGACTAGCAGCACTGGTAATATATAGATAACTGTACACGAGGAACTGGATGGACAAGGAAACGTGAGGGTAGTCAGCGGTCTGCGTATAGCAAGTTGTACCGTTGTCTAGGTGAGGGAATGGAATCCAGGTGAAGGTATCCGGGAAGTCAGTGGTCTGCGTTAGCAAGTTGTACCACTGCTATGTGAAAGGATACTAGAAACTGGTGACTCAGGAAACAGGGAACAGTGGTCTGCCTCTAGCAAGTTGTACCACTGAAATATATATGTGAGGAGGAGCACGGGGAGATAAATGCAATGCAGAGTATACACGGGCACACTGAACTTGATCCCACGATGATATGCACAAAATAGTAATAACTGAGCAGCACTGCACAAATATACAAAGTCACAAGAACTATCCAGGCTAAAAGGTAACACAGTCAAATGATGGCAATAGTCTCAGTGGATAGGGAACTCCAGAGGAGAACAACTCAGTCCAGCTAGATATGCAATACACCAGCACAGTCAATGAGAAGTATGCATACCGTGGTTCAGGAGAGCAGGCTGTCAGAAAGAAGTGCAGGGATACCTGAACGGCTGGAGGCCGGCAGGATACGAAGTCCCAGGAGGGTGGAAGCGGTAACCAAGTAGGTGCAGCGCACAGTAGGTAGACCAGCAAGGATATAAACAATACTCAGGAAGCAGTAGTATATAGAACTGGACACCCGGAGAACACAGGAGAGTAGAGGCGGTCTAGCCGAGGTGAAAGCAGCGGAGCGTTGATCCGATGCAGACAGGCGAGTTGACACAAGCAGGAACACTGTAGAAGCACGGAGACAGCGGATCGGCTGGCTGCAGACACGAGGAGTACTGGAGGGTTGCGATGAGCAGGACACTGCAGATACACGGAGGCAGCGGATAGGAATCAGCTGGTGCAGTCACGATAAAACACGGGAGAGTTGAGATAAGCAGGATACTGTAGATACACGGAGGCAGCGGATAGGAATCAGCTGGTGCAGTCACAATGAAACACGGGAGAGTTGAGATAAGCAGGATACTGTAGATACACGGAGGCAGCGGATAGGAATCAGCTGGTGCAGTCACGATGAAACACAGGAGAGTTGAAGTGAACTGGAAACTGTAGTAGAGCAGAGGCAGCGGATAGGAATCAGCTGGTGCAGTCACGATGAAACACAGGAGAGTTGAAGTGGTCTGGAAACCACAAACGAACAACAGGAATCAGCAGGAGCTGAATACACGAGGAAACACAGGAACACCTTCAGAGGCTCATGGGGAATGAGACTCCAAGATCAGGCAACGAGGTATTGACCACAGATGCTTTAAATAGGGAGTGTTGCCTGATCAGCCAATTAACTAAAAGGAACATGTACTGAAGGTTTGAAAGGGCTGCACATGCGTAGACCCTCAGGATGGTGGACGGCCACGGTTCCTAAACACACGAGAAGTAGCACTCACAGTCCGGTGAGTGACACCCCAATTCCCCAAAAATTATAATATATTTAGGTACCGTTGATGTAAAGTGCAGATTACAAACACTTGTGCAATACTGATGAAACAGCAGCAAAGTAGAAGGTTTGAGTAATACATATACACGTCTATTTAGACATCCATGCTTACACTGCTTCTGCAAGCCACATTGTTCTTTGTTAATAAAACTGTTGTCTTTATTCCGTTTAAAAAAAATGTAAAATAATCCTCCACCATTCTTTGGATGTTGATAGTAGGATCAGGTGAAGTTACAGCAGAGGTGTCACTAATTTTGGTCAATTATTTTACGGTAGACAAGACCAGATGTCAAAATGTTGTGCTGAGTCAGCTGCATAATCAATGTGTGTCTTTGATTTTTGCAAAGCACACATCAGTCTATAGCACATGTAGGTAACATTGGCACACAGCGGTATCTGAAAGGAAAGTCATGCAAGATGGAATTGTCCTCGGGCCCTCCCACCCACCCTTATGTTGGACCCTAAAAATGACATGCACACGTTTAACAAACCAAACACTTCCAACGCCAAGGAGTGCCACTTTTGTGGATGATGTGCTTGGTTTGTTTGGGTCCCCACAAAACAAGTTAACAATTTGCTTGGGGCACCTGAGGTAACAGTGCCTTAATGAACTCTACTGTGGCAAGATATTGTTGTCATCATCCTCGGCCTCATCAGTGTGTACATCATCCTCACACATTATTAATTCATCACTGCTGGAATTCACCATTACAGAAGTCTCTGAATTTTGATGTAATTGGCAGGAAAGGCCTTCGTCGTGAAAATTGTAGTTCATTTTTATGAATATCATCTTTTCCACATTTTGAGGAAGTAGCCTCTTACGCCGATCGCTGACAAGGTTCCCGGCTGTGCTGAAAACTTTTTTGAGTACACACTAGAGGGTGGATAGCTTAGGCAGTGCAAAGCGAGTTGGTACATGGGTTCCCAAATTTCTTTTTTTTCCCTCCTAGTATGTGGGACTGTCTGATGTGTCTATTTCTATGCTGTCATTAAAATAATCCTCCACCATCCTTTGGATGTTGATAGTTGCATCAGGTTGAGTTACGACAGAGGTGTCACATTATTTAGTAAATTCTTTTAGACCAGACCAGCGGGTAAATGTATCAAGCTGAGAGTTTTCAGGCGGGTTTGAAAAGTGGAGATGTTGCCTATAGCAACCAATCAGATTCTAGCTATCATTTTGTAGAATGTACTAAATAAATGATAACTAGAATCTGATTGGTTTTTCAAACCCGCCGGAAAACTCTCGGCTTGATACATTTACCCCCAGCTGGCAAAATGTTGTGCTGAGCCATCTACATCATCCCTGGGTCTCTTGGGAAATCTAAGTTTTTTCCTAGCAGCATTTGACTGAGAAACTGAAGGAGGAGACGCCATCCTGTTACCTAGCACTTGAGCTGTCATTTCACTCACCAGGAGCTCTCTTGAGATCTGGGTCAGTTGGAAATAAAAAGAAGACATAACTCTCTTTAAACCTAGAATCAAGCACAGTCACCAAAATGTAGTGATCTGATTTCAATATTTTGGTAACTCTTGGATCCTGGCGAAGCGAATAAAGTACTTGATCTACCAGTCCGACATACTTAGCGTAATTGCTTTGTTTAATCTCCTCCTTTAGTTTCTCAAGCTGCTTTTCCAAAAGTCTAATTAAGGGAATCACTTGACTTAAGCTAGCAGTGTCTGAACTCATTCACAGGTGACCACTTCGAATGCTTTCAGCACCTTGCACAATACTGAAAGTATTCTCCACTGTGCTTGACTAAAATACATCCTCCCTCCTTTCCCAATGTCATGGCTTGTTGAGTAAGCATGGATGGCTTTTTAGCTGTTCCTCCATCTGCAGAAGCATATACAGGGTAGAATTCCACCCTGTCACCACCTCTTGCTTCAATTGGTGGCAGGGCAAATTATATTGCTCTTGTAGCTGCTGCAATCTCCTACATGCTGTTGCCAAATGCAGGAAATGTCCAGATATTTTACTGGTCACAGACAGCATCTCATGCACGTCCCTGTAATTTATTTAAAAGCTCTGCACCACCAAGTTTATTGTGTGAGCAAAACAGGGAATGTGATGGAATTCACCGAGCTGTAGAGTCCAAGTGGGATAAGCCATGTTGCAATGACATCCCTTAGTTTTTGTAACATATTGTCAGCTGTATGCCTCTTAGTGAAGTCGGTGATACACAGAGTAGCCTGCCTCTGAAAAATGTGACGTACTTGGGTACATGCTGCTGCTGTTCCTGCTAGTGAAGGCGAATCACTAACCCAGTTGGCTGTCAGTCATATAATCTTTAGTTTGTCCAGTTCCGCTTGTCCACATTTCTGTGGTTAAGTGGGTAGAATGGCATTTTGTAGTAAAAATTTAATTTTTACGAACCTTCATCATCATCATCATCATCATCATTTATTTTATATAGCGCCACTGATTCCGCAGCGCTGTACCGAGAACTCACTCACATCAGTCCCTGCCCCATTGGAGCTTACAGTCTAAATTCCCTAACATATATACACACACACACACACACACACACACACACACACACACACACACACACACACACACACACACACACAACCTTCTGGTAGAGGTGAGGAATAGCTTTTCTAGAAAAATGGTGTTGTGATGAATTTAGTAACGGGGACACAAGACCTCAAGTAACTGTCTAAAACCAGCTGCATTAATAGTGGATATTGGACGCAGATCTAATACTAGCATAGTCGCTATGGCGTCTGTGATCCGCTTTGCGACTAGATGACATATTTGCTTCCTCTTGCAAAGGATTGTTTAACAATCAATTGTTGTAAACTACTAGTTGTCGTCTTCTTGGTCTGCTTCTGGGATGAAGATCCACCCTCAGCAGCACCAGGAGCAGCAGTGGGACTACAGCTCAAGAAATCTTCTGAGGAGTCCAGGATAGTGGAGTAGTCATCTATCCTTACCAACTTGGATGCAGAACTAACTCCGATCACTACTGAGGATATTGATGAGGGCGGTGGGTGTAGATTGCAGGTATCTGGATCTAGCTGAGAGAAGGGATCTAGCTGACGATGGACTGCTTGTTATTTTTTTAGCATAAGTTTTCGATTTTCCCAACTGCTTGCCATGAACTCACTTCAAATGGCGTAACATGGATGAGGTTCCTAGATGGTTAAGGTCCCTATCTCTACTGACTGTGGTTTTACAAACGCTACAAATGGCTAGACAACTGTTGTCAAGATTTGGGTAGAAATTATTCCACACATAAGAGGTGGATTTTTTTGGTCTTATGCCCAGGCATGACAATGGCTTTCTTCTTATCACATGCAAGAACTGCTTTCACTGGTGCAGGACTTACACAACCAACATCATCCTCATCAACATCCGATTCATTAGCGCCCTCATCAGCTACACAAATATCCCCCTCATCCTGTTGCAATTACAAAGTGGCATTCTTAATTTATGTATCACCGGCTACACTTGGGGCTAGATTTACTAAACTGCGGATTTGAAAAAGTGGAGATGTTGCCTATAACAACCAATCAGATTCTAGCTGTCATTTTGCAGAATGTACTAAACAAATGATAGCTAGAATCTGATTGGTTGCTATAGGCAACATCTCCACTTTTTCACACCCGCAGTTTAGTAAATCTAGCACTTGGACTGCTCATGCACACATCTGCAGAAATGCTGAAAGGGGCCTTCTTTATGGGTACACTATCAGAAAGGTTAGGCTTACACATAGCACTTGTGGATAGACTCTCCTCAGGGATTTGTGCCATTTCTGAATCTGAACATACATTTTCCTCTGCCTTACTGTTTTTTTCCAGCTTGGCTTTTACACGTAAAAGTATTTGGATACCACTTTTGGAGTCAGAATGACAAGATCTTGCTTTGTCATGACCGACCTTACAAGAAGATGCCTCTGTGACCGTTGCAGAACGCGCACTCATAGAGAAAGGCGAAGGCCTCATTCTTTCCTTGCCACTGTGTGTGTAGAATGGCATGTTGGCAAGTTTTTTTTTCTGCTGATAACTTTTTGTCTGGATTACAGGTTTGTTTTTTTTTCTTTTACCAAGGTAAAATATGTTATTTTACATTTTTGTTTCCCTGACTTAAAAACACTATGCACTTTAACATAGGCTTTAGCAGATGACGTAGAGGGATTGCTGTCACCATGACTGGTGCCAGCAGCTGCTTGGTGCTCCTGGTCTTCACTGCTGTGAATCCATTTTGATAACACAGTACAATGTGACTTTAGATTTAGAACAAGACTGCCAGCTCTATTATTTATATTTCAGCAATGATAATTAGCAATGGAGCTCTCCTATTTCTGTGTTAGCTATAACTCAGTAGAATGTCACTGGAGACTTTGAAGAACACTGCTAGCCCTCCTCTTTCTTTTCTAGCTATGATGCTGCCCACTTGCACTAGAGACTGCCAAGAACCATGCTACCCCTTCTGTGTCTCTCTGTGAAATGGCGCTGTATCGCTGTGGAGGGTGGTACTTATAGAATCTAAAGCTTGCGAGATCCAACGACGTAACAATGATGTTTTGCCTCATTTTCATTTCCGAGGGCGCGCAAAAGTACAGAGCCGGCACAGCTTGTTACTCAGATCTGCTAAGTTCGGGTGGGTGCGGTTCTCAGGGAACTGAGCCTGAGCATCTCTAGTAAAAATATATCACTGTCTCATTCTCTTCTGTTATCTCTTTATCAATATCTCTTTATAATGCTATCTATCTCACACTTTTTAATGTCTGTCTCAGATTTCTTTTTCACTGTGGTCCTACCAGCTTTGTTGATTGCTGCTGTCACTCCAGTTCGTGAGCGGTCTTCTGTCTGTTTCTCCTCTATTTTCTCTTTTCACAAAGCTCCTCAGCCCTCTCTCTGTTACTCTGCTTCATTGACTGACTGTCTCCACGGTCTCATTATTTTTCCTGTCGCACAAAACACAGAATGTTCCAGCAGCCCTTACAGATTGTGCTTTTCTGGGTCTTAAAGTATCTCCAGTATACTGCTATGACACTGTCTTGTTTCACTGGGTCCTAGTGCCCAACAGATTCTGGGTATCACATTTCTTGCTTGCAATAATACCTCAGTCAACTTGTCAGAGATTGCTTCACTATTGAGCGATGACCACACAATCCAGCAGACAGTCTCTGGATTCAGGTAAAAATAGGCCTTTGAAGCAGATGTGGCCAAAGTGGTAGAAGCCAAAGTTCTTCCAGGAGTATCACCCACGCTACTGATAATCATGGCTAGCAAGGCCTGAATGGAAAAACGGCTATTATTTCTAATGCCTGTCTCTTGATCTTCTTCAGTGGATATATAATAAGAGAACAGGAGGGGACACATACCCAGTTTCCAAGATATTGTCAGAGCATCTATTTGCTGTGCTCTAGAGTATTTATGAATGGAGTAAAAACGCTCTGTCTTGGGGTTTTGACTTGTTGCCAGCAGATCTATTGGAGGAGTCCCAATTTTTCCACTAAACTGTTGAAACATTTTCTTGTGTAATGCTCACTCATCTAGGTGGATACCCACTGGAATAATCTGCCACCTTGTTGACCTTTACCTGCTAAGTGATGAGTTGACATAGATCTCAGATTGTTTTCTGCCCATGTTATGATTGTTAATATCTCAATCATACCTCAGTCATCTTAGTTTTGCTCCTGGTACCTCCGAGTCAGTTTATAAATGCCACTATCGTCCAGTTGTCTGAAAAGATATTGAGATGTTGTGCAGAAAAATGCTGTATTGTATGCCACATTGCCTTTGCTCCAAGAATGTTTGCATGCAGTTTATTTTCCTTTTGAAGCCATGTCCTTCTGTGTGCAGATGAGCGCTACAACCTTTGGAGTTTCAGTCGATCATTAACAGTCCATTCTGATTTGAGAGGAGTATTCCTTTAATGCTGGATCCTGCTACTGAGATACTACCTTGCTCTGTGTAAATCTTCTAGTCTGATTCAGAGATCCTGGACTGCTGTCCCACTGATAAAGCATCTTTAGTTGAAGATCCCTTATTTACCATCTTGCCCATGCAAGAATCCCTCTGTTGAGGAATACATCCCTAATAGCTTGAGACAATCCCTTATTAAAGATTGTTGTTGATACTGGATTCGATAATTCAGGTGTTGAATTTTTACGAGCCTTTCCTCTGACACTGATGCTTTGTCTTTCACTGTGTCTATCTGTATTTCCAGAAATTGCAGCTGTTCAGAAGTCACAAGGAGACTCTTGACTATGTGTATGAGCCAATCATGATGTTGTAGAAAAGAGATTACTTTTAGTATTTTGGTTTGAGCACCGTGTTCTGATTTCTATATCACCTGAATATCATTCAAGTAAGGCCAAATTGCAATTCCCTGCTTTCTGAGCGCAGCCATAGGAACCACTATTACCTTGTTAAAGGTTCTGGGATATGTTGAGAGATCAAATGGCAGACAGGTCAACTGCCAATGGTGCCGTAGGCTGAAGAATCTGAGAATACTATTGTGACTGGATCACTGATAAATAAGTTCTGGTATAAATTTATTTAAAGGAAATGGCGTAGGGCGCTTATTTATATATTTGCACATGTACTTATTTTTGATATTGTGTATATTTTGAGATAGGAAATCGTTATTTCTGAGACCAGGGTAGAAAATTTGTTTTTCTGTTTTAACCTTTCTAAAGGAAATGCCTTATTTCTGATCTATATATCTGATACAATGAGCCTTTGTGGATAGAGGTCTTTTATGTATTGGGATGTGCTTTGTATGGAAGTGTCATTGTTTGGGGTTTGTAAGGTTGCTGCTGGAAACCTCCAATTAGGCATATGGGGAGGGAGTCTGATAGCAGGAATTGCTAACTAAGTTTTGTGATGAAGTGTCAAATGCCTGGCCTGGCCAAAGGCCCAGCAGGGGGTTGTTACTGTGTGGCCATTTGTCAGAGTGTTCAAACCTTTCTGAACATTGTAACCAGCATGTGATGGAGGACATCACAGCATCTCTAGAATTTCATAGACAGGTGTAAATATTGTTGGCTTTGCAATACATGTAAATCCATGTTTGTGTAAACAAATTACGTTCTGATTCTAAAAATAGCCCATGTCCAATCTGTGTACTGGCTTGTATTGAAAAGTTGTTCTTCTTGTTTCATCTCACTGGTACCTCAAACCAGTGTGAGAGCAAATAAACATAACTTGCTTCAAAGACCTGTTTGAAAATATCTTCAATATCTCTGTATTCCTGTGATCTGCAGATTAGACCCTAAATCTAATCCGTTCTCCGGCTGTTTCTGAGGTTGGACCCAGCTTTTCCGGTACCATCACTCTGCCTGCTACCCTGCAGCCCTGGTCCGTGTGATAGGCCAGGGGGGATCCATCCACAGCATCCCTGATCTATAGGAAGAGGTCAGGAGTACCAGCCCAGGTACACCAGCAATAAAATATGCTAGCAGAAGAAACCCGGTTCTGGATGCCGGTATTGGAGTCCAGAGGTGGCAGCATTTGTAAGCGAAAGCGAACGGTGGCAAATTAAACCCAGCCGGTTCCAAGCAACAACAGACAGGGTGGCATAGGCGGTCCATCCTGTCACAACTATGGTGTTGTGGTGAAAATAAAATGTGCTGATAGGCATCCTGTAAATCTATTTGATGTAAGGAAATCACCATTGTGTTATTGCATTGAAACTAGAATATACAGACTCTTTGCACAACTGTCTTGCATGCACATATTGTTTGAGTTGTCTCGGATCGAGAACTGTTCAAAAGCCTCCTGACTTCTTTTCTACCAGAAAGAGTCTGGAGTAGAAGCCAGCACCTCTCTGAATGGTAGACACTAAGTAGTAGGTTCTACATGAGAGTCTGTAAACTGTGGAATGCCGTAATTTGTTCAGGGGATGACTGATACCAATCAAAACTCTATCTTGTACACTTTGTTTATAGTATTCCGCCTCCAAATGCCATGCAGTTCTACCACTCGCCAAGCCTGCCGGTGGTGGTGTTAGTAAGGAATCCTTGTGAATTTCTTGGCCCTCTTCCGTCCTTTGCTCTAAAAGAAGGAGAAGAATGCATGGATGCATTTGACACCGGGTCTAGCATACTACTTGCTAGGACAATATACTTGGGCCCCTTTAACATGTTGTCTTGAAGAAGAAGAAGAAAAAAATGCTCTTCTACAATCCAGAGGCAAATGATATAATTTAACTTCTGTGACTTTGAGTCATGGGGATTTATTTACTAAACTGTGGGTTTGAAAAAGTGGAGATGTTGCCTATAGCAACCAATCAGATTCTAACTGTTATTTTGTAGAATGTAATAAATAACAGCTAGAATCTGATTGGTTGCTCTAGGCAACATCTCCACTTTTTCAAACCCGCAGTTTAGTAAATGTACACCATGATATCTAGTTTGTCCACAAAAAGCAAATCACCTTGAAAAAGAAGCATGATTAAACGATTTTTTGCAGCCAAAGGGCTCTCCTAGTCACCCCTGCTGAATCTTCATTTCTGGCAGAATACATGATCATATCCAGTGATACCTCAGAGGAAATCAATTCCTAATTTCATGGTTTCCATACATCAAGAGTTGTCTGCTTACTTTATCTTGAATGTCTTTTTATATGAATTTTCCATATACAGTGCCTAGGAGAACAAAGCCGTGTTTTCTTCAGATGTAATTACCCTTCCTGAGGAGATATGAAGCTTTTAAAAACATTTCTCAATTTTTCTATCTTAATGGACCTCCCTCTTCTAATGGGGTAGCAATTTTTGCTGAAAAACAGGCTACTGCAACATCAAATTTAGGTACTGTGTCCCGCTTAATAGTTTCAGTTTCTTGAAAGGGATACATGCAATCTTATCTATTAAATTACATTGTTGTTTTCCAATTGTACCCATTCCTTATCCAGAACTTCTCAAATCATCCGTTATTGCATAAACTCTCTATGTTTCTGCTGCTTTAATCCATACTCTTATTAATATGTCTAATCAGTACATCCACTATTTCGGTGTTAAATGTCCTTAGTTTCCCCTACTTCATTATCCGACGAGTGTTCCTCAAAGAATCCAAAGGTCCACACGAAAGACAGGTCTTGTATACTATTCAAGTCTATACACATCTGGAACCATTTAACCCATTGACATGATTGAAGCTCTTCTTTTGATGCAATATATTTCATCATTCAGCTAATCTCAAATCCTAATATCGTTGTGAAGTTTCTCTATGAGGAATAGAGTCTACACATAAAGCCTCTTTATAATGAATAGGTACATCCTTACTCACATGCTCCAAAAATGCGATTGAGTCTTACTAGTACTTTTCCTTTCCACAGGCTCTGACAGAGTACTGAGATGGAAGGAGCATAAGAAAAATAACTAATCTAACCTAGTGAACAAATGCCCCTAGCAAGGGGATTACCTGGAACGGGTGTATTTTTGCTTTCTTTGGGGCTGGTTCCAAATCCATGCAGCAGTGTGTGTACTATGGCTCCATAATACGAGTTGCAATCAAACTCGCCACTCTATGCAGATGATGAGCCAGAAGTGACGTTCACTGCTCGGGTCACATTACCTGATAACGTGGCAGCTGTGCGTTTCTTTTGAATTTCCTCTGTTAGACAGAGTATCAGCTTTCTCAGCATTTACTACCCAATGATAGTAAAGAATGGCATGGAGCCAACCCTATCCCAGTGGGCATACTCATAGGGAGTAACAAAGGAACCACCTAAATCTTCCCAGAGAATCTTAGGTAAGCCCACATACACAATAAAATTTAAAAATCTTAGAGAAAACCGTGACAAAGAGAGAAGTCGCTATATACCTTCTAGGGGTGTCTACTTTTTTTTACTGCCTCTACTCAGCCGCTTAAAGATTTACCAATTTGTTAATTATATATATCCTTGCATAAAAAGGAAATTCAATGAAGGCAGGTTGCAACTGGTTAATTGTTGTACATCTGGTGCAGTTCAGATCAAAACAAATACTTGTTGCCAAGTAAAAAATGTTCTCAGGGGACTGGGGCTTTGAAGATTCACATAGATACCCTTCTTCTTCTTACCTGCAGCCACTCATAACTATTTTAGTGCTTAAGAAAAGCTAGTCCGCATCAGTGGTCAGCATCACAATGGCAATGTATGAGTTGGAAGAGGGTATCCTGCCTCGCCAGTCATGTGAGTAGAGCCCAGCTTCACAGTTCTCTGGCTCTGTGTGTCAGCATAGTTTATGGTCTAATAAGATGTTATGTGATGGTACTGGAGCTTGTATACTTTGATTTACTGACTGCACTTGTACAATTTGTGTCCAATGGCTAGTATATAGAGGTTTAATATAGCAGCAATGGTGTTACTATACTGTGGGGAACTTCGGTATTGGTCCAATGTTGTACACTAGCTGGGTATATTATGGGTGGTCCTTTGGGCACTATGATAAATTCTATACAATACCCCTAATGCTTTATGGGCACACTAAGCGCACTTGTAAATTTCTCATACAAAAATGCTGGTTATTAAATTTGGCCTCTTGATAACTTTTTGAAGCCTGGGGTAAAGGATGTAGAAGCTAATTCCATTGATACCATTCTTCCCACCATATTTTCCAAATACAGTAGCTTAACTCCAACAAATAAATCTCAATATCCTTTTTTGTAAAACTGAAATAAATAAAACAGGATTTTTGAAGTTTTGGCTTCCCACTTTAAATTTATACTAGCAATGGTTATTCAATCAGCATACAGCAGCACAAAGTGGAAATCTTTCCATGTGCATGTCTCTGCAAACAGTTCATTGTTACCAATTTTTCTGTTTATTGAATCTGCAGGTTTTGTACTGATTAATAGCATGCTTGATGCCCTATTGCTGAATTGTTTTTTTTTCACTATCATGTACAGTACTGTAAAAGTTCCAAAACAGGCAGTTTATATGTGTAGTATTCTGTCACCTAGTGAGTTGGCTACAAGCATAATGCAAGAGTGCTATTTTAAAATATTTGGAAACACGTAAGATTGTGCAACTCTGCACATGATTTAAACAGGCTGTACTCTTGTATAATAGTCTCCCTAAAGAAAATAAAAATTAGGTAAGAATGTGTGATGCATATGCAATAGTTTCCATGAAAAAGGCCACAATTGGACTGTGTCCAGACTGAGTGCATGGGGAAAGATTATGTTATTACATCAGTTCTGTGCATGCACCCACATGAGCTTCTTTACAAGAGGACATTATCGTTTAAGGATGCTATAGCTAAGAGCAGCATTACAATTGCACAAGCTCTTTGGAATCACAGGTGAATTGCAGCAAACTGAGCTGTCTTAGAAGATGAAAATGCCAGACTGCAAGAGGATATAAATTAACTGCAATCTTTCCAGGTTGCTCTTGAGAGAAGGAGAGTGGACAGAACATGCTCTTAAGCTCTAGTGTCTGGACGAAGCTAATGGAACCTTTGTGCCTGAACTAGCTAAATTATCCCAATTTAAAGACATAGGGGTTAATTTATCAATCTGCAGGTTTGAAAAAGTGTAGATGTTGCCTATAGCAACCAATCAGATTCTAGTTGTTATTTATTTAGTACATTCTGCGTAATGACAGCTAGAATCTGATTGGTTGTTATAGGCAACATCTGCACGTTTTCAAATCTGCAGTTTGATAAATTTACCCCATAGTCCTATGTCTCTATTGAGAAGCTAAAGCCAGTGTCACTCCTCTTCACAGCCTTCCTTTTTTTTACATTCAGAGGCACCGACCTCTACATTTTTGCAATCTAACCCTTGCAGCTTTGGAAAAGAGACATAGCATGAATCCAAAGGGCACAGATGGGGTTTGTCTTTAGTACTTATTTTGTGTCGAATCTAAATCAGATTGTTCACCTGTAAGTGTCAGTTTATCAGTTATGAGCTCATCAGCTGGAGAGAATTAAATACACTGCATGGTTTGAGTGTACAATAAACTCTGCTTTATTAGTTACAAGTCCCTATCAATATAGCAAAAATCACGTATTACAGAAAACTACGCCCCAAAAGGTTTTAACCACTCATGTTCCCTTTACACAGATGTTTGTATATTCTCTCATTATCAACAGGAAAACTCCCCAGGGGGGGGGCTGGCTTATCTCCGGTCTGCTATGTCCAAGGTTATAAGCATAGCCTTGCAAATAATGAATTACTCCTACAAAACAGGTGCATCTAATTTGTATTTAAGCTATAACAGAACAAAATGGCTATAGGGCAACACGATGCCTTCAGCTTAGCAAAATCACATTTCTCATTTCCCATCTTTTTATTCATTATTTGTCCTAACACTACCTATCAGAGATCACATTCTTGCTGTCATTTTTAATGGGTACTTATACACATACACCCTTCTAACAGAACATATGAATAGGATTGCCTAAAACTGGATACATAGAACAACCCATCCCCCACCAATAGCAAGTCTATGATCCCTCTTATAGCTGATAGAAGGTCAATGAGTCGACAACCGTTTTGCACTCGCTACATGTCCTGATGTCGGATCTTCACATATATCAGTGAACATGAGAGGCTCTTGGGCTTCCTTTTTGTCTATTAACTATGACTTATTATTTTTTAGGAAAGGAAAGGGAGGGAGAAAATACAAGTGCGCTCGGCAAGTGTTATATGTTACTTATTTCACAATAGAAGGGATTGTCCATTGTGCTGTATATCTTCATAAGGATAAAGTTCAGTATCGACATTGTGGATTCCAAGGAAAAAGTTCTTGGTTTCTACACTGATCACAACTGGCAGTAGTACTGAGAGTTCCACAATGTTCACATTCATTAGATGGGGTGTACAGTACAGCGGTTAAAACAGATGTGGTAACTTTAATTTTTCTGGAAGAGAAACACTTAGCTTTAATACACTTGCTAATAAGCCACATCTTCAGTTTTATTAGTAAGTATATATATATATATATATATATATATATATATATATATATATATATATATATATATATATATATTATAATAAGGCTTAGTAACAGTCTTTGAAGTACAACATGTATAAAACCTGATAACCATCCTCCTATACCCTTACCATCCTCCTATACCCTTGAACCAATCGGCCAGGTACAGCCATGAAAACTATCCTTCTGGATAAGCATCTCCAGTGTACTCCTTTAAAAATTTATATTTCATGTCTTAATTTTTTGTAAGTGTTCATCAAACATTTTCTCTGGATCATCTGCATCACTAGTTAAAAAGGTGCAACCCTGGGCTTCAATTTGAATATTTAGGGTCAGGCAGTACCCTCCAGACTAAGCTGTCAGGTAGTCAAATATTAACCTATTGTCTTGATTGTCTTGTGTAAATGTAATAATGTATTGGGCCACAATGCTCACAAATACATTTCTGTATTGGGTGTAAACCCCTACAGTCATGGGTTGCTCTTTTCTTATTTGGTTGGGTTAAATTTTCATATTAGAATTTTCCTCATTATGTATAATGATCTCTACATTACTATTAGCATGAGTCTGGTTCTTCCAGACCTGGCTTTCCTTTCTAGACTAGTACACATCTACAGCTTACAGCAAAGTAACATAATGTGCAATCAATATTCCTCCTGCTAATATCAATGAACACCACTCTCTGGTCTCCCTTGGACCTTTTAAAAACTTGTAAAATACATTTTACTCAGACTCCCCTTGTCTGAAGATCTTGCAGTGGGATGCGTGTATTCAAGTGTCATTTCCCTGTACTTCCACTACCATGGGAGTCGTCAATAAGACCTGGAGAGGACTCTCGTATCTAGGTTCAAGACTCTTCCTGACGTGCTTTTTTACGACCACCTAGTCCCCTGGTTGCAGTTTATGGGTACCTGCATCAAAATTAGGGCCTGGAATGGAAGAAATCACCATGTATTTCCGTTAGTTGTTTCTAGAGTGAAGCAACATAGTTCAACAAATCACCATGTACATGCTGTAGGTGCTCTGGAAAGTAACAGCCTGTTCTGTGTGCTGTGCCAAACAGTATCTGATTTGGTGCTAAGCCAGTGTCTTTCCTAGGAGTGTTTCTTACTGAGATCCGCATTTTCAATTTCACTGTACCATTAAGGCACTCCACACATCCCGAACTTTGGGGTCTGTGAGGGGTGTGAAGGGCAGATATGATTCCCATGTCTTTTAACAGTTCCTGGATTCCTTGCCCCGTAAAGTGTGTCCCTCTGTCACTTACAATGACCTCTGGTACCCCATATCAGCAGATTACCTCACTCGTAAGTTTCTTGGCTACTGCTTTAGTATTTGCTTTCCTATACAGCCACGTCTCCAGCCAGTGACTAAAGAAGTCGACACAGACTAGCACATTCTCAAAAAATAAAAACCTTTGTTATCTACCATAATTTGACATTACATTACTTTCTTTCAAACCATCTGATATAAAATTTGGTTAAAAAAACCCCAAAAATAAACCTAAACACTATTTCATATTCAACTATGTTAGTCCATTTCTCCTTTTCTCTTTTAAAACATATCTTCTCACCTTCTACGACATACAGAAAAACCACCTAGTTCATGTATTTGCTATGCGAATAGCCCATAAACTCTAATATCTCTTTTCCAAAACACAGTAATCATTACTCAGCAGAGTCTACGTTCTTTAAATCCTTCATTAGTTTATACTTATGTTTGTTGTGGCTGTAGACCAAAACATATTGCAAACTTCTATTCATTGGAAGTTGGATCATTGCAATCTGGATTGCCTAAAGGGTCTTTTTTGCTGGAGACCTGTGAAGAAAAAACTTTTGCATAGAGATTAACATTTATTCACTAGGAATTACAGTAACTATCATGCTTGTCAGTATCAGTACACCGTTTTCAGGTAACCAGTAAACATTTTTGTGCAGTGAACAGCTGCTAAAAGCTTAATTGTGACGCTATGCTTTCCATGCCATGATTTCCTCAAAGGGGCAGTCCCTAATCTCACGAACAGGGAATGTCAAAGTGACGAGACCTGGGCATTCAAAGCCACTCCTTTCTCATCATCACGTAGTACAGACCCCTTGAATGACACTAATATGTTTTCTGGGTTTACAAGCATTCAATCTGTAATCTTGGTTCCAGGCATTCAGCCATTTGAAAGCAACACTGCTTCTCTTATTGACTTAGATTACGCTCGTTAGACACCTCACATTGTGTCTGTAAATCACTCAACATTTTCTCAACAATGACCAATTATTTACACACATTTCCAGATTCTGTGATTTCCATGTGTGAAGTACAAATATATATTCACAATTCTCACAGACGACATTTTATCTCGTAGCATTTCTTTATGGGCATAACAAACCCTCCTGATTTCTGAGAACATTCATCAGCGCAATTTTAACACAGATAAAAACAGCTTGTAATATATCTTCATGTAAAAACTCAATTCTCAACTTCATTAAAGAGAAAGCTATTTTTCTCAACTTCAGAAACAAAATTACTTTGTTCAAATACAGAAACGGCTTGTTGGATCCCAGCCAGCTTTGTTCTGACACTAGTAATAATAGTGATAATGTACAGTGTAATGTCCTGCAGTGGCGGACCAAAGATTTTAAAACTTCTTTGGCATCTCTTCAAAAGCTTACATTTACAACTGTACAGCTTTTTCAACCTTGAAACATGTCTCTTGTAAAACGGTCAAGACAGACAAACACGGATCTCCCTCACACGCAGTAAGACGGATATAAAACTCACATACAGAGAAAGAAAAATTAACTGTTATCTTCCAGCCTACTGCTGTGGAACTACAAGTCCCAGCATTAGACTAAATACAAGTTAGCTTCAACATGCTACTGTCACTCAGCACTCTTATCTCAACACACTGAAATCTTTTACACAGAATAAGGGAGGAGCACATTTCACTCTCAGCTGCGCAGCATCAAACATACATTTTTAGTACACAACCTAGTTGATTTATTATTTTAGTCATTATATCATTTAGCTTGTGATACATTTAGCCTATCCACATATCTTAACTTTCCTTTGCCACCTCAAACTATCTCTTGGGGTTTGGTCTCAATACCCCTTTGTTCTTGCCACATTACCACTTGCAACACCCTTGTTTCTCCATTAGCACATGTCAATTCCTTCTTTGGCTATCCCCGCTTTTTTGATACATTACATGCAGACCTTTTACTCCCCACACATCCTAGAAACCTGCGCATCATTTCTATTGGGGAGGTTGCTGTTATCTATCTGCTTACTGTCTATATTCCCCTATATTGACAGCACTTTTGAGTCCCAATAGAGACTCTTGTCTTAGTTTCTGTGGATTGTCCCAATAGTGGACTGTGGACTCCTAACAGTGAATGTCCGGTTCTGTGCGCTCCGTACACTAGATGTCCCTTTTGGGCTCCGTACACTAGATGTCCCTTTTGGGCTCCGTACACTAGATGTCCCTTTTGGGCTCCGTACACTAGATGTCCCTTTTGGGCTCCGTACACTAGATGTCCCTTTTGGGCTCCATACACTAGATGCCCCTTTTGGACTCTTTACACTGGGTGTCCGTGCAGAATAGCCTGACATTATCTGGGATGAAGGTCTGAAAACTTTTTCTAAGCTTCTTGACAAAGTTCTTGGGATGGTGTATCACACATGCACTCAAAATTCACTCATCTTTCAGAAATCTAATTACCAATACAATTACAATAAATAAATTGTTAGTAACTGTATAATTTTGAGATTTACAGATCTGCGTGCCTGTTACCTTAGACGGACATGAGGAAGCTCTAAACATAGGAGCCTGACGAGTAGAAAACTCTACTCACCCGGGTTATAGTCAGAGTCCTGTGTCCAGAGCGAACTCCAGTTCTGTCTGTCCTTGGCTCAGGTCAGCAGTCTTGGTGGTACCTCCAATGCTGTCGAATCTAAATCAGATTGTTCACCTGTAAGTGTCAGTTTATCAGTTATGAGCTCATCAGCTGGAGAGAATTAAATACACTGCATGGCTTGAGTGTACAATAAACTCTGCTTTATTAGTTACATGTCCATATCTATATAGCAAAAATCACGTATTACAGTAAACTACGCCCCAAATGGTTTTAACCACTCATGTTCCCTTTATACAGATGTTAGTATATTCTCTCATTATCAACAGGAAAACTCCCCAGGGGGGGGCTGGCTTATCTCCGGTCTGCTATGTCCAATGTTATATTAATTACTCCTACAAAACAGGTGCATCTAATTTGTATTTATAACAGAACAAAATGGCTATAAGGCAACAAGATGGCGTCAGCTTAGCAAAATCACATTTCTCATTTGTATAAGGTAATATTGATGGATCAGATGTAGATAGATAACATATGTTCTGCATGAATGAAAGTTATAACAATTAGTGTGAGCCACATAAATAATCAGTGGTTTATGTGATGACAAGTCCGTTAGCCAGACCTGTATATATATGAAATGCAGCCAATTAACATTCGTTATATATGAATAAAAATTGTAACCGCTAATGTTAGCCATTTACACATAGATTGTCACACACCCAGGATGTTCAGTTTCTATAACCGAAGCCCGGCACACTTACCTGCTCTTCGCTGACCGCCATGCTCCATCCGGCTGCCCGGCATCATCTTTTCGGGTCTGCGCATGCACAGACTCGATCCCCTTATGTCCTCTGCCTCTCACCTATTTATGTCCTCTGCCTCTCACCTATTGGCTGCTCAATTTTGGCTCCAAAGTTCAAAAGGCACTTCCCCCTGCAGCTCAGTGTCTGTTTTTCAAGTTACCTGCTAGGTACTAGACGTGGCTCCATTGCTTCTGCTGTAACCTGTTGTCTGCAGAGCTGACACTCCATTGTGTACTTCGCCACTATCCCACTGGTAACCAGTTGTCTGCAGAGCTGAAACATCATTTCTCCTGCTGTAACCTGTTGTCCGCAGAGCTGACACTTTGTGTACTTCGCCACTATCCCAGTGGTAATCAGTTGTCCGCAGAGCTGACACTTCATATCTCCTGCTGTAACCTGTTGTCCGCTGTGAAGATACCGGGTGTATTTGGCCCAATGCTACCCACTTCACGCTGGCTGGCCACCCACGGTCGCCTTCCTATGCCAGGGAAGTCTACCCAGTACCTTCTAGGATTCGTATGGTCACTCAGGCAAAATGCAGTTATAAAAATACAACAATATATTTATTGTCATAGAAACAACACTAGAATATTATGTACACACAGTAAATAAATGCCAGGCAGATTTACCACATTATCTGTCCCTTACCCCAATAACTTAAGGAGATATAGTCACCTGCTGTCCAGACTTCACGACTCATGGATCCCTCTCAGCTGCATATATAGACTCTCGTTAGAAAACGACAATTCAAAACTAAATCTTGCAGTCTTCATGAACGAAATCCCAGAATGAACACCATCTATAGATTGTAAGCTTTCGAGCAGGGTTCTCTTACCTCTCTGTATGTATTACCCAGTATTGTCTTCTTAATGTTTGTTCCCAATTGTAAAGCGCTACGGAATTTGCTGGCGCTATATAAATAAATGTTGATGATGTTGATGTTTATGATTCCCCCCCTGGAGTCGTTCCTTATAGCTCAGGTCTAATTTCCACAGTCTTTCCCCTCCCTGGGCAAACCCCTGGGTCTATTCTTCTTAATCATTGGCCAGTGCAGGACTAGGGGGTTTGGACAGGGCAGTGAAGATGAGCTGTCCTTTCACAGAAGCCCCCTGCTGGGATGCAGACAGAACGTCTGGACTAGTCCGAAGGAGAACAATTGATGCTAATTGGCTTCCCCTACTTCCAAGGATAAGGTAGAAGTGAGCCCCTCCTAAAATTAACCCCCTTACACTTCTTTGTGATGTCACAGGGTCCCCAGCTGTTTCAAGCTTCCTGTAGAGGAAGAGGGGGGAGAATTACTGCAGCTCCTGCCCTCTCACCTGTATTGTGGACAGCACCTGATCTTTACCCATAACCCTCCTGGCTTCAGTTTAAGGAACAATGAATAACATTACTGGAAGTCATCAATATATAATACACAATATACATATGTACACTGAACTACAATGTCCCCTTAGCCACATGTTATTGGACAATGCAGTTGTAGTCTGGTGAGCTGGGGAACAAAAGCATGGGCTATGAAAAGTACTATAATCCACATTATGTGAGAAATGAGACACCGAATGCTCACAGGGTTATCACACTCATTTCGTCACATATTGCCCCAAGTAAACCTTTTTCCCAAGTTCAAAGTTTCTGGCCTGCTGTGGTTTCTCCTGGTTCTGATGGCAAGGTAGTGGGTGGTGAAAAACCTTTTTAGGGGTTTTACCTTGGACGTCTGCGCTTGGTTTTTGTGTTTTGAGGGATGTTGCAGCCATTACGGATGATCCGGGTGTTCCAGTTCCCGTGCTTGTTGTTGGTTGTTTCTTTGGTTCTGCCGTGGCGCAACCTGTGGTGGGGATAAATGGGGGGGGGGGGGGGGAGAAATAGCAGTGCAGAAAATGCAGACAATGGACTATGGTGCTAAGTTGTTTAGCAGCTGATTATAGCTTTTTTGCAGTGTTTATACGTCTATAGCTCTTCTGCCTTATGTCTATAGCTCTGATGCAATGTATATTGTATGCGGGGTGAGTATGTTTATAGCTACTGCTATTTGAACGAGCCCTGGGGGGTATACGGAGTGGGGTATGTTTATAGCTTAATGTTTATAGCCCCAAATATTTATATATAGCTCGTGGTGGTTGGGTGAAGGTACTTACTCTGTATTTTATGGTAAGATGTTTATAGCTCGTGGTATGGTGTAGTTGGGTATTGTAAGAGTTGTGTGTAGATTTTTGGTATATAAGGTGGAGGTGTGGAAGTGATTAATGGTATATGTGTGTGGTGGGCTGTGGAAGGAGTGTTCTTCGTGTTGGGGAGATAGTCAATGTAATGTGTGTGTAATGTATATGGTGGGCAGAAATATTGCTCTTATTGCTCTTATAAGAGCAGTTGCTGAATGATTACCCTCCTTTTGGGGTGATCTAGGCGGCTGTTTCAGTGGTGGGTGGTGTGAAACACAAGCTCATAGAGAGAAAATACGACCAGGATCATCTTAACGAAGAAATGGAAAAAGTAGAAGGCCTGGAAAGAGAAGAACTCCTCTCATATAAACAAAAAGAAAACAAAGAAGAGAAAACGCCCCTATTCATCACAAATTTCCACAGCAACCACAGGAAATTGGAAAACATCCTAAAGAAACACTGGCACATCCTATTGGAGGACGAGCAACGAATTGAATACGTACCACAAAAACCACGAATAGTCTACAGAAAGGCTAGGAACATGAAGAATATGATCACGACCAGCTTCATCCCAACAGGCAAAGAAGGAAAGAAAAACAAAGAAACCGGGATAAAAGAAGGTAAAAAAAGGTTTCTATCTTTGGAACAGATGCCTCGCATGCAGAACTACTAGACACAGCTCCACCAAACCATTCACCACCCTCAGCTCACACTCAAATGGAAGCAAACACAAGATAGAAGACAAGATGACCTGCGACTCCACAGGAATCATTTACCTACTCAAATGCCCATGTGGATTACAGTATATAGGAAGAACCATCAGATCTGAAAACAAGGATCCCAGAACACATAAGGAACATAAGAAAAGGGGTACAGAATCACAGTGTCTCCGAACACTTCAGAGTTACCCACAACCAAGACCCCACAGGACTCAAATTCGTGGGCATTAAAAAAGTCCAGAAACCATGGAGAGGAGGCAACTACATAAAACTGATCTCAAAGGAAGAAGCTAAATGGATCCACAGACTAGGAACCCTAACACCAAAAGGTCTCAACATAGACTTCGAACTAGGAAGCTTCATGTAAGTATCTCCACCGCTGCATCCCAAAGGTCCACCATACCATTAATCCACCCCTTTCCCCCCCCCCCACACACACACACAAAAATATACCCATCCCGTAGGACCCGCCCACCCATCAATGCCACCAATAAAAACAACCAGCCCTACTCAGGAAGGCCATAAACTTATAAGCACACGAAATAGTAACTATAAATATTAGTACCCATTCTATTAATTAGGGTTATTAATCACAGACATAAAAGAACGAGTTAAATTCCATCACAACTCCTCCCCCCATCTACCTCCATCACTATAAACCCCTCCGATCCATAACCATACCTCACTCCCCTATAAGATACCAAAATAATTTAAAGCGCCTCATTTATCCTTTCCAAAAAGTCTATAATTGAAAATAATGCCCCCATCTCCACATTCTAGAAATACTAACGGGCAACAATCCCCTAAGAATAATCCCATCACCATAACAAGACCCCAACCCCCCCCCTCCCTCCCCTCAGAATAGCCCAATATCTAGACAATCCCCACAAAATCAAAAATCCCCAGATAAAATTGGGCATCTCCACCCACTTAAAACGGAATCTTGATAGCTACTTACCAATATGCCCCTCCCCCGTTTAAACCATAACCTACCAGCGCTACCTGCATCCCAAACCGAACACCAGAATTAACCCCAACACACATGCTCCACACCTCAACACATCCATATCCAAAATACACCCACTCAGCAGTTACAGCAAATTTTAGCTCAAAACATCCATATCAACATACCCTAATAATGATCGCCATACCATAACAAATCCATACTTGCATAATTCCATGTACACCACCCACCGCCCCTAAATCCCCGACTCCCATTCAAAACAAATTAACATACCCCTGCCAACATATCGGATTGATCCCCACATGCCAATCTCAATTGCCAACCCTCCGCCCCAATTCCCATTCCCCTCCCCTCCCCTATCCCCATTGGATGGAAAGAAGGAAACCAGGACATTTAAAGAAACACATTAACACACCAGTCACATCGCTGACGAAGTCTCCGGACGAAACGCGTTGGATCGCTGCACAACAGCAACACAGAAGGACCCAGAAACTACTGAACAATCCCCCACAGCATCACCACTATCTTCACACCAAATACCGCTAGAAGATTGAGCCCAGCGGGTAAGAAGCACTCGGCGATAATCCACTGAGTGGTGGAATGCACAGGCGTCTGTGCGTTCCAACCCTAAACCGGAAGTCCGCCATTTGGAACGCATATGCGCTTGAAATGCCGGTGTGAGAAGCCGCTCGGCCGCAGCTACAGAAAAGTCCCGGTGATTGTTATCTCACCACCCATCACCGAAACAGCCGCCTAGATCACCCCAAAAGGAGGGTAATTATTCAGCAACTGCTCTTATAAGAGCAATAAGAGCAACATTTCTGGCCACCATATACATTACACACACACACTACATTGACTATCTCCCCAACACGAAGAACACTCCTTCCACAGCCCACCACACACATATACCATTAATCACTTCCACACCTCCACCTTATATACCAAAAATCTACACACAACTCTTACAGTATCCAACTACACCATACCACAAGCTATAAACATCTTACCATAAAATACAGAGTAAGTACCTTCACCCAACCACCACGAGCTATATATAAATATTTGGGGCTATAAACATTAAGCTATAAACATACCCCACTCCGCATACCCCCCAGGGCTTGTCCAAATAGCAGTAGCTATAAACATACTCACCCCACATACAATATACATTGCATCAGAGCTATAGACATAAGGCAGAAGAGCTATAGACATATAAACACTGCAAAAAAGCTATAATCAGCTGCTAAACAACTTAGCACCATAGTATATTGATGGCAAGGTAGACAGCAGTACACAGTTCCTCAATCTCCCATCCGGGTCCCATGGCTGCAGGCATATCTTCCCAGCCAGCTGGAGTGGGGGTTTATGCTGTCCTGTGTCATAGGATGGATCAACAATAAAACTGGGCCACTCCGGTGCACACATCCATGGTAGGAGAGTTGTAGTCCAACATCCCTTGGGTGCTTTATCCACCTTTTAATTGCCCAACTGCAAATAGTCCCTTTTCCTGTCCTCTGTTTCTGGAGACCATGCTCCCCTCCCCCACATATTCGAGTGAAAACTGCCAAGTGGCAGGCAAACTTTCTGGCTCTTTGTCCATTTGTTTCTGGCAAAGATCCAATCCCCCCTCCCCCAGACACTCAAGGGACAACTGCCCAGTGGCAGGCAAGCGTGGGGGGGGGGGGCTCCATTAACTCTTTGCTTATGGGGAATCCTCTGTCCCCCTCCCAAACCACATGTGGGTGCCCCTGTAAGTATGTTGGTGTGCATCTCCCCTCCCCTGCTACCACATTCAACTGTTGCACTACTTCCCTCGCCCCTGGCGCATCAGGTTAGTGTGAATCCTCATTGGATACAGACTTGTCCTCCTGGCAGCAAAACAAAGTGGATGGTCCAGTGCAAGCCTCAGGTATTGGGTCCTGGATTCCCAGATTTGGAGCTGGAGTGCGATGGTTCAAAGCTTGTGGGGCTGGTGAATCTTGCTGTGCTGGTGCCCTCTCACACACCCACTCCGTCAACATCTCACCATCTTCATATTCTGCATAGGGAAAAGTATAAGTGTAGTTTTCCCAGGGCCCCATGGTAGTGGCCCCTGACATTACAATTCTTTTATCCTTTCCCATTAGTTCTGTCATACAGTCTGTAATCATGATTTCTGCTGAGATCATATATTGAGCAAGTTTATGATTCTCTTCTGTCACAATTGGGTACAGCTGTACTTCACTTGCCCCGGAGAGCACACATACGGTATCCTGCGTTACTTCATTAAACAAAACATTTTCAGGCACAACAGGGGTGGATAAATGGTCTTTTCTGTAATTCTGTTCTAACTCAGACACAGTCTCAGGTGCCAATAACACTGGCAAATTATCAGAAGATGCTACTACATGGTACTTACTTGGTAGCTCTTTTCCATCCAAGTCACCAAATGGGAGGATTTCTCCTAATCCTTTCTGAGTAGTCAGAGGTACAGCATCCTCACCAAGCAGTTCTTCTCCAGTATCCCCCAAGATAGTAGCTTGGGAAACTGTGTATAATCCACTGGGATGGACCTCCCCCTGATTAACAGACTGAGCAGCCATCTTTTTAGAGTGTGACAAAAGATATTCCAATTGTCATTTTTCAGTATTCACTCGATAACACCGATCCTGACACATTTCAGTGATCGTAAATTCTTGTCGCCATATCTCATCCTCGGCTTCTTCAAAACTCTGTTGCAGACATTGCATTTGTTCCCAGAGAGGTATGTGGGGACCTAAAGTGAGCATCCATTTCCTATAAACACTAAAGGCATTGATGGGATTCTCCTGATCTTTTAACAAACGTTTGAGGATATCCCTGTGCGTGCAGTACAGGTAAGGTACACACCGGATCTGGCATTCCACTATCAGCGCCTCCATAATCATTGTCTCTAGTGGATCTGTAGAATCTGCTAATGGGACAGATTTTATTAATGCATTTGCAGGGGATTCATCAGGCATGTCCCTGTGCTGTAATAGTCCATTGCCATCTTGTTTGTACTGCTGATTATTGTTGTATCTGGATTCTCCCTTGGCCAGATTCTGCATAGTACAAATAACTTCAAGTGTAAAATCATCCCATTGTGGTTCATCCCGAAAATTACAGGCACTTGCTTCCTCTTTCAACATTAGGAAAACATCCAACAGGTTCTCCAATTTCTCCTGTAGGAGAAATTGGAGAACCTGTTGGCTCCTTCCCAATTTGGGCACTCCTCATCCCAATAATCCAAAATGTGCTGCATTGTGGTGGGGTGGTGCAACACATCCATATCCCCATCCTGGAGACTCTGCCACAGTCCTTCATCCCAGTACACATTTCTCTTGGTTGTACTGGACTGCTTCATCCCTTCCTTTGGGAACTTTTTCAACGCTGGGCTGTGATCTGCTCTCTTGCTCCTAGAGCTCACACCCATTTTACTTCCAGGGATCATCTCACTGTGATTTCCACTCTTTGAGACACGGTTCCATCTTCCGCTCTCCTCTGGCGGGGTTGCGCTTCCCCTTATCAAATCGGCATTTAGGCGGCATCTTCCCTCGCCTAAAGCCCACACCGCTTTTTGTGACACTTTCTGCCTTAAAGCTTGGATAATGTGGTAACTGGTTTCTATTGCTAACTGCTTTGCAGAGCCCTGGAATGTATCACGATACAGTTCCCCTGCAGTTCTACCCAGAGAGGACCTGGGACTGAGTGACCCCACTGCTTGCCACCAAAAATGTGAAGATACCGGGTGTATTTGGCCCAATGCTACCCACTTCACGCTGGCTGGCCACCCACGGGTGCCTTCCTATGCCAGGGAAGTCTACCCAGTACCTTCTAGGATTCGTATGGTCACTCAGGCAAAATGCAGTTATAAAAATACAACAATATATTTATTGTCATAGAAACAACACTAGAATATTATGTACACACAGTAAATAAATGCCAGGCAGATTTACCACATTATCTGTCCCTTACCCCAATAACTTAAGGAGATATAGTCACCTGCTGTCCAGACTTCACGACTCATGGATCCCTCTCAGCTGCATATATAGACTCTCGTTAGAAAACGACAATTCAAAACTAAATCTTGCAGTCTTCATGAACGAAATCCCAGAATGAACACCATCTATAGATTGTAAGCTTTCGAGCAGGGTTCTCTTACCTCTCTGTCTGTATGTATTACCCAGTATTGTCTTCTTAATGTTTGTTCCCAATTGTAAAGCGCTACGGAATTTGCTGGCGCTATATAAATAAATGTTGATGATGTTGATGTTTATGATTCCCCCCCTGGAGTCGTTCCTTATAGCTCAGGTCTAATTTCCACAGTCTTTCCCCTCCCTGGGCAAACCCCTGGGTCTATTCTTAATCATTGGCCAGGGTAGGACTAGGGGGTTTGGACAGGGCAGTGAAGATGAGCTGTCCTTTCACAGAAGCCCCCTGCTGGGATGCAGACAGAACGTCTGGACTAGTCCGAAGGAGAACAATTGATGCTAATTGGCTTCCCCTACTTCCAAGGATAAGGTAGAAGTGAGCCCCTCCTAAAATTAACCCCCTTCACTACTTTGTGATGTCACAGGGTCCCCAGCTGTTCCATGCTTCCTGTAGAGGAAGGAAGGGGGAGAATGACTGCAGCTCCCGCCCTCTCACCTGTATTGTGGACAGCACCTGATCTTTACCCATAACCCTCCTGGCTTCAGTTTAAGGACAATGAATAACATTACTGCAAGTCATCAATATATAATACACAATATACATATGTACACTGAACTACAATGTCCCCTTAGCCACATGTTATTGGACAATGCAGTTGTAGTCTGGTGAGCTGGGGAACAAAAGCATGGGCTATAAAAAGTACTATAATCCACATTATGTGAGAAATGAGACACCGAATGCTCACAGGGTTATCGCACTCATTTCGTCACATCTGCAGAGCTGACACTTTATCACTCCTGTTGCAGTCTCTCCTCTCTACATTTCCCTATAGGTCTTGCCTGACACTTCCAGTAGGGGCCGCGACCTTCGGTGTGGACGCAGCTAAGACCAAACCACCTTGCGTCAGTCCCTGGTGAATACCGTCTGCCCATTAGACTCCGCGCCTTGCTGGAACCGTGACATAGATACCCTCCTTGTATCCTGCAGTCACTCATAACTACTTCAGAAAAATAGTCAGTACCAGTGGTCCGGATGGAGAAATTCAGGGGGATAGTCATAATACTAGTGTCATAGTTGCAATGGCTACGAGATTGAGGAGGGTATACTGACTCGCCAATCTTGATCCCAGTATACTGGTGATGGTTAACAAATACAGGGACATATGACCAGTGATGTCACTGCAGGTTTGAACATGGTTAGGTGATATGGTTTGCTAAGACATTTAATCTTTACAACTAATATTATTAACCTTAGAGCACTGAAAAAGAGCTGTAGGATGAGCATACATATTCACAAAGCAACCATAGAAAATCTAATTAAGAATAATGAATATAGTTACTATGCTCTTAGTATATGTAAAAACTTCAAGTTGAGGGTATGTTAATGCGTTTTGTTTTTTTGTTTTTGTTTTTTTAAACCAATGTGTGAGAATTTTTGCAGCGGTCTTTTTGCTTTGAAAAAATTGTTGCGTTAAGGCAATTAATAGTGTAGGCATAGCCAGAGCCAAATGCAGTTTGAAGTCATTAAGATCTTGACAATGTTGATAACTATAACTGGTGAGTAACATGTTAGGATCTAATCAATAGCTACATATGTTTATATAGATATGCAGCTCTCTTAACCCAGTGTTAAAATAGAATGAATTAATTCAACCTCTGCTTCCCTGGGCTTTATGGCGTCAGCAAATAATATTTTTAAAGTGGAGTTTGTTGTCCTTAAATGATCCTAATATGTTTTAATGATCACTTTTTATAACAATCAATGTGTCACGGGCACTAGGAGGCTTTACCCAGTATCACCCGCTGATGGTCTTATCAGAGCAGTAGAGTTGGTATATGATACTCTGATGGCAGGGTGATAATGGAACTGGAAACAGCAGATGGTTAGAGAATGCTCGGAAAGTCTATGACTAGCAGCACTGGTAAACAATGGGTAACTGAACACGAGGATCTGGATGGACAAGGCACGTGAGGGTAGTCAGTGGTCTGCGCACGGCAAGTTGTACCACTGCTATAGTGAGAAGAAGGTCCAGGAGTAATAAGGAGGTGGAAGTCAGCGGTCTGCGTATAGCAAGTTGTACCGCTGTCTGTAGTGAAGGAATGGAATCCAGGTGAAGGTCACGGGGAAGTCAGTGGTCTGCGAGTAGCAAGTTGTACCACTGCTTATGTGAGAGGATATATACAACTGGTGACACAGGGAAACAGGAATCAGTGGTCTGCCTCTAGCAAGTTGTACCACTGAATATATATGTGAGGAAGGACACGAGGAGATAAATGCTATGCAGAGTCTACACGGGTACACTGAACTTGATCCCACGTTGAACTGCACACAATGATAATAATGAATGAACAGCACTGCACAGATAAACAAAGTCACTCAAATAGTCCAGCAAAAGGAAACACAGTCAATAATAGCAATAGTCTCAGTGGATGGAAACTCCGGAGGAGGACAACTCAGTCCAGATGAATATGCAATACACCAGCACAGTCAATGAGAAGTATGCATAACGTGGTTCAGATAAGCAGGCTGTTAGGGATAGCTGCAGGGATACCTGAGCGGCCGGGAACAGACGAGATGCGAAGTCCTTGCAGAATGGAAGCGGCAGGTAGGTGCAGCGCACTGTAGGTAGGCCAGCAAGGATGACAAATACTCAGGAAGCAGTAGTATATTGAATAGAACAGCAGGAGACCACGGGAGAGTTGAAGCGATGTAGCAAAGCTGGAAGCCGAGGAGCGTAGACTCGAAGCAACAGGCGAGTTGACACAAATGGACACACTGTAGAAGCAGTAGGCAGCGGGTCAGCTGACGGCAGGTAGAATGCAGACTGGAGCGCTGAGACGAGCAGACTCTGTAGACACGCTGAAGTAGCGAACAGGAATCAGCTGGAACAGTAGCGATGTAACTCAGGAGAGTTTGCAGTAATCTGTAACTGTAGATACACGGAGGCAGCGGATAGGAACCAGCTGCTGGAGTCACGATGAAACACAGGAGAGTTTGCAGTAATCTGTAGCTGTAGATACACGGAGGCAGCGGATAGGAATCAGCTGCTGGAGTCACGACGAAACACAGGAGAGTTTGCAGTAATCTGTAGCTGTAGATACACGGAGGCAGCGGATAGGAATCAGCTGCTGAAGTCACTAGGAACACGAGGAATAGAAGTGGTCTGGAAACCACAAACGGCAAACAGGAATCAGCATTAGCTGAACACACGAGGAGGCACTGGAACACCTTCAGAGACTCATGAGGAATGAGACTCAATGAGACTCCAAGATCAGGCAACGTGGTATTGACCACAGGTGCTTAATATAGGGAGTGTTGCCTGATCAGCCAATTAAGTTAAAGGAACAGAACTGAAGGTTAAAAGGGACTGCACATGCGCAGTACCTCATAATAATGGACGGACACGGTTCCTAGCTACTTTAGAAGTAGCACTCACAGTCTGGTGAGTGACAGTACCCCCCCTTTTAAAGGTGGGCACAGAACACCTGGAACCGGGTTTGTCCGGGAATTTGGTATAGAACTCCTTCAAGAGAGCTGGAGCGTTGAGATCTTCAGCTTTGATCCATAACCGCTCCTCAGGACCAAAGCCTTTCCAATGCACGAGGAAAGGAAGAACTCCTCGCGAAATTTTAGCATCCAAAACCTGAGTAATCTCAAAGTCTTCCTCCTGATGAACTTGAAGTGGCTGTGGTGCTGAAGGAGGGACCGAGAAACGGTTGATGATGAGAGGTTTGAGCAAGGAAACATGGAAGGCATTGGAAATACGAAGACTCTTGGGAAGTAAAAGTTTGAAGCAAACTGGATTAATAACTTGAATGATCCTATATGGACCAATAAAACGGGGAGCAAATTTCATGGATGGAACCTTCAAACGAATATTCTTAGTAGATAGCCACACCCGGTCTCCGACTTTCAATGGTGGAATAGCCCGTCTCTTTTTGTCCGCAAAAGACTTATATCTGGCAGATGTCTTCTTTAAACAGGTTTTTACCTGAGCCCAAATATTTTTGAAGGTTTGACACAAAGTCTCAACAGCAGGAACTTGGGTGGGCGGGAGGGCAGGAAATTCTGGGAAAGACGGATGGTGACCGTAAACCACAAAGAATGGAGTTTTAGATGATGACTCATGGTACATGTTGTTATGAGCAAATTCAGCCCAAGGAAGTAATTCTACCCAGTTGTCTTGATTGGCTGACGAGAACATCCTTAAAAAAGTCTCAAGATCTTGGTTGACTCTTTCAGTTTGTCCGTTCGATTGGGGATGGTAGGAAGATGAGAGTGCCAATCGTATGCCCAAGGTCTTGCAAAGGGCCCGCCAGAATCTGGAAACGAATTGTACTCCTCTATCTGACACGATTTCGGACGGACATCCATGGATACGGAAAATTTCTCTAATGAAATGTTCAGCCAGGGTTGAAGAAGAAGGTAAACCAGACAAGGGAACGAAATGTGCCATCTTCGAAAATCTATCCACCACTACCCAAATGGTGTTGCAATTCTTACTAGGAGGAAGCTCAGTGACAAAGTCCATACTAATATGGGTCCAAGGCTTAGATGGAATGGGTAGTGGCTGAAGCAACCCCGCTGGAGTTCTGCGGGGGGTCTTGAACTGGGAGCATAAATCGCATGCTGCGATAAACTCTTTGACATCTCTCCTCATAGAAGGCCACCAATAACTTCGAGAGAGGATTTCAAAGGTCTTGCGTTCACCAGCGTGTCCAGAGAAACGAGAAGAGTGAAACCATGAAAGGATTTTTTTCCTAAGAGCAGGAGGCACGAGGGTCTTCCCAAATGGTAGCACTTTCGTGGAAGAAGCAGCCAGAGAAACACATTTGGGGTCTAATATAAAGTGGTTAGGATTCTCTTCAACGTCTGAGGACGCCACGAAGGCTCGAGATAGAGCGTCTGCTTTTTTATTCTTTGCAGCTGGTTTGAAGGTTATGATAAGATCAAAACAGGAAAAGAAAAGAGACCATCTTGCCTGACGAGGATTTAAACATTGAGCAGACTGTAGGTATGACAAATTTTTATGATCCGTAAAAATTGTCACTGGATGACGAGCTCCATCTAACAAATATCTCCACTCCTCCAATGCTACTTTAATAGCCAGCAACTCCTTGTCCCCGATGGTGTAATTCTTCTCCGCAGGCAGAAGACCCCGAGAGTAAAAGGCACAAGGATGGAACTTTTGTTGCTCCGATTTCTGGGAGAGAATGGCTCCTAAACCAACATTAGAGGCGTCTACTTCTAGGAAGAAGGGAAGCATCACATCAGGCTGTCGAAGGATGGGAGCAGAGGAGAAGGACTCTTTAAGAAATTGAAAGGCTTGGAGAGCCTCAGATGACCATTGCTTAGTATTGGCCCCTTTGCGAGTAAGAGCCACAATGGGAGATGCAATTGAAGAGAAGTCTTGAATGAAGCGTCTATAGTAGTTGGCGAAACCTAAAAAACGCTGAATGGCCCGAAGAGTGGTTGGCTGAGGCCAAAGTAACACAGCATTCACCTTTTCTGGATCCATTTGTAGACCAACTCCGGAAACAATATAACCCAAAAATGGAATCTGGGGCAACTTAAATGAACATTTTTCTAGTTTACAGAATAATGAATTTTTCCGGAGTCTGGAAAGAACTTCGGCCACGTGTTGGTGATGTGAAGGCAGGTCTTGGGAAAAGATGAGTATGTCGTCCAGATATACTACGACACATACATATAACAAGTCCCGAAAGATCTCATTAATGAAGCCCTGGAAAACAGCAGGGGCATTACATAACCCGAAGGGCATTACTAAGTATTCATAATGCCCATCTCTGGTGTTAAAAGCTGTTTTCCATTCATCACCGGACCTGATTCTAATCAAATTGTAGGCACCACGAAGATCCAACTTAGTAAAAATCCGGGCTCCCTTGATCCGATCGAACAACTCAGTAATCAGAGTAATGGGGTACCGATTTTTGATAGTGATAGCATTAAGTCCACGAAAATCTATGCAGGGGCGTAATGATCCATCTTTCTTCTTCACGAAAAAGAACCCAGCTCCAGCGGGAGAAGTAGAAGGTCGAATAAATCCTCGCTGGAGATTCTCTTGGATGTATTCAGCAGTAGCCTGAGTCTCAGGTAATGAAAGTGGATAAACACGACCCCTAGGTGGAATCTTGCCAGGTAACAGGTCAATCGGACAATCCCATGAACGATGAGGGGTAAGACGTTCAGACTGAGCTTTATCAAAGACGTAGGTAAATGAAGCATACTGAGGAGGAAGTCCCGGTGAGGAAGGTGAAATGGAGGTTTGCTGTATTCTACGAGGAACAACACGAGAAAGACAATGTTGGTGACATTCAGGTCCCCAAGACGTAACTTGAGGAGTGCGCCAGTCAATCTGGGGAGAATGACATTGAAGCCATGGAAGGCCTAAAACAATCGGACTTGTAGTAACAGGAAGGATTAAAAACGAAATTTCTTCTCGGTGTAGAACACCAATCTGAAGGGTCACTGAAGACGTACTTTGGGTGATGAGACCGTTGATAATACGTGATCCATCGATAGCAGTCACCGTAACAGGAGTCTTCAGGGTAATCACTGGTAGGGACCATTGATTTACAAGGGATTCTGAAATGAAATTTCCCGCAGCTCCCGAATCAATTAGAGCTTGGGACTCAAAAGACTTAGTAGCAAATTAAATGGTAACGTCAAAGGCACAGATTTTTGATTTCGTAGAAGATGGAGAGGACTCCAGGGACCCTAACTTCACCTCTCCAGAACTAGTTAGGGCCTGGCATTTCCCGATTTTTTTGGGGCATGCCTGGAGCATATGTGTGGCATCAGCACAATAGATACAAAGTCTATTCTTAATTCTTCGATTCCTCTCTGCAGAGGTTAGTTTGGAACGTCCAATCTCCATCGGTATTACCGGAGTTGAAGCAGGACGAATTTGAGAAGTGGGACGAAGAGATGTTTTAGCTGAAGTAGTTCTTTCAGAGTCCCTCTCACGAAATCTGAGATCCACACGATGACAAAGAGAAATCAAATCTTCTAAAGACGTAGGGAGTTCTTGAGTAGTCAGTGCGTCTTTAATTTTGTCCGAAAGCCCCTGCCAGAAGGCGGCAATTAACGCTTCAGTGTTCCACTGAAGCTCAGAGGCTAAGATCCTAAATTGAATGACGTACTGTCCTACTGTACGTAAACCCTGTCGTAAACGTAGAATGCTGGAGGCAGCGGAAATAACACGACCTGGTTCATCAAATACATTACGAAACATGGAAATAAATTTGGCACTATCCTGTAACAACGGATCATTTCTTTCCCACAGAGGGGAAGCCCATGCGAGAGCTTGTCCGGAGAATAATGAGATGAGATAGGCCACTCTGGAACGATGAGTCAAAAAGTTTTGAGGTTGGAGCTCAAAATGTACTGAGCATTGGTTGAGGAAACCTCTACATGTTTTGGGATCTCCATCATACTTTGACGGAGTTGGCAGGTGAAGCGTGGAAGCCGTAGACACCTGGGATGGCACTGGGGAAACGGAGGAAAGCACAGGAGCATCAACAGAAGGTGTAATATTCTGCCCAGACGTTCTTTGGGAGACTAACGTCTGGTAACATTGTAGTAATAGTTGTTGACGAACATCCTGTTGTTCCACACAGGTGACCAGATGCTGCAGCATCTCTTTAGCTGTGGGTTCCGAATCTGGGTCTGTCATGGCCTGATCTTACTGTCACGGGCACTAGGAGGCTTTACCCAGTATCACCCGCTGATGGTCTTATCAGAGCAGTAGAGTTGGTATATGATACTCTGATGGCAGGGTGATAATGGAACTGGAAACAGCAGATGGTTAGAGAATGCTCGGAAAGTCTATGACTAGCAGCACTGGTAAACAATGGGTAACTGAACACGAGGATCTGGATGGACAAGGCACGTGAGGGTAGTCAGTGGTCTGCGCACGGCAAGTTGTACCACTGCTATAGTGAGAAGAATGTCCAGGAGTAATAAGGAGGTGGAAGTCAGCGGTCTGCGTATAGCAAGTTGTACCGCTGTCTGTAGTGAAGGAATGGAATCCAGGTGAAGGTCACGGGGAAGTCAGTGGTCTGCGAGTAGCAAGTTGTACCACTGCTTATGTGAGAGGATATATACAACTGGTGACACAGGGAAACAGGAATCAGTGGTCTGCCTCTAGCAAGTTGTACCACTGAATATATATGTGAGGAAGGACACGAGGAGATAAATGCTATGCAGAGTCTACACGGGTACACTGAACTTGATCCCACGTTGAACTGCACACAATGATAATAATGAATGAACAGCACTGCACAGATAAACAAAGTCACTCAAATAGTCCAGCAAAAGGAAACACAGTCAATAATAGCAATAGTCTCAGAGGATGGAAACTCCAGAGGAGGACAACTCAGTCCAGATGAATATGCAATACACCAGCACAGTCAATGAGAAGTATGCATACCGTGGTTCAGATGAGCAGGCTGTTAGGGATAGCTGCAGGGATACCTGAGCAGCCGGGAACAGACGAGATGCGAAGTCCTTGCAGAATGGAAGCGGCAGGTAGGTGCAGCGCACTGTAGGTAGGACAGCAAAGATGACAAATACTCAGGAAGCAGTAGTATATTGAATAGAACAGCAGGAGACCACGGGAGAGTTGAAGCGATGTAGCAAAGCTGGAAGCCGAGGAGCGTAGACTCGGAGCAACAGGCGAGTTGACACAAATGGACACACTGTAGAAGCAGTAGGCAGCGGGTCAGCTGACGGCAGGTAGAATGCAGACTGGAGCGCTGAGACGAGCAGACTCTGTAGACACGCTGAAGTAGCGAACAGGAATCAGCTGGAACAGTAGCGATGTAACTCAGGAGAGTTTGCAGTAATCTGTAACTGTAGATGCACGGAGGCAGCGGATAGGAACCAGCTGCTGGAGTCACGATGAAACACAGGAGAGTTTGCAGTAATCTGTAGCTGTAGATACACGGAGGCAGCGGATAGGAATCAGCTGCTGGAGTCACGATGAAACACAGGAGAGTTTGCAGTAATCTGTAGCTGTAGATACACGGAGGCAGCGGATAGGAATCAGCTGCTGGAGTCACGACGAAACACAGGAGAGTTTGCAGTAATCTGTAGCTGTAGATACACGGAGGCAGCGGATAGGAATCAGCTGCTGAAGTCACTAGGAACACGAGGAATAGAAGTGGTCTGGAAACCACAAACGGCAAACAGGAATCAGCATTAGCTGAACACACGAGGAGGCACTGGAACACCTTCAGAGACTCATGAGGAATGAGACTCCAAGATCAGGCAACGTGGTATTGACCACAGGTGCTTAATATAGGGAGTGTTGCCTGATCAGCCAATTAAGTTAAAGGAACAGAACTGAAGGTTAAAAGGGACTGCACATGCGCAGTACCTCATAATAATGGACGGACACGGTTCCTAGCTACTTTAGAAGTAGCACTCACAGTCCGGTGAGTGACACAATGTAATTACTAAGGATGACTTGTTTTATTTTTAATATGCAATCAGGAAATGACAATAATGCTGTAATACACAAGTCAAACAGAGGTGAGGCCTACACCTGTAAGCAAAGTAATAAATTAGTCTCTTGCTCATTAATACATAACAATGTGAGTCAGTGTCTAGCGATCACAGTAGAATGTCTGATACTTATTTAAAAAGGGAGAGAGGTGACGCAAGCATGTGTTCTCTCTACAGACAGATTGCAAGCCCTAAGGTGAGGTGTATAAATAATTGTGACTGATGGTGTGTCTTATTTACTGTATTTGACATTTATCACATGCATGTACATATAAAGCCATTTGTTCTTAACATGAATCAGGACTGTTTTCTCAAGAGCTTAACTTATCTGACAACAAAGGAGTGAAGTTGTCTGTGCTCCTGTGTAAAAAGATGCTCTGTAGCAAATCAGCATCTAACATGACCAGATGAATTAAAGTGGACGTGTTAACAACACAGGGAACATATAATATTTCATGGTACAGTGTACCAGGCCTAAATAGAACCACATGCAAATTTACATTTATGCATGTGGTTCTATTTAGGCCTGGTACACTGTACCATGAAATATTATATGTTCCCTGTGTTACATTCACTATACAGTTTTTCTATATATACGCTCAACCCCTCTCATTACAGTAGTCATATTGATGATACTGGCAAGGGAACGAATACACATTATGAAATATTCCTCCTTCTGTTGTCTTTCTATGTCAGTGAAGCATCGGAGCTTGTTTTGCACTTTGTGATACTTAGCAGGAAAGAGATTATTTTTAAATTTCCTGTTATTTAATTTCCAACTGGAATTTCTGTTGTTTAGGTTTGAGGAACAAATTATCAGCCTTTTTGTTTTCCAGGGAAAACGTGCGGTTTATTTTGAACAACCTATTTGAACAAAATTTGCTGACCCAAGGATATCAATAACAATGGTATACTGGGGACATGCAAGGAAGTGTCTACAATACAAAGCACTTTTTTCCCCAGAAGTAACAATCTTGTACAATGTGTACATCAGCTAATTATATTACCAATAATCGAAAGAGTTACAATTTCTTTAATATTTTTATATTGGCTTCTGTATAGTCTTCTAAAGAGGGCCATTTACACAATGGGCCTGATTAATTAAGGCAAATAATGGAGTAATATACAAAAACCAAAGGATAGTTAATAGCAGCGCTAGTGTAAAAATACAAAACATGCATTTTTCTTTGGTAAATGTGTTGGGGTGACATTTAGATAGTGAGGTCTGCTGCAGGTGGAAGGGGCTCGGTTTTATTGAGCATTCCATTTGTCTTAAATAAAGGACTACATTTTATCCTGGACAAACCATGTTGCAATGCAAAGGGTGCAAATTAGTTTATTATTTTGCACATAAGTTAAATACTGGCTGTTTTTTCATCTAGCACACAAATACTTGATAGCTTTATTTTTACACTGAAATTGAAAGTTGATCTAGGACATGCCCTACCCCAACTATAACTCTATCCTCGCATATTAAATTTACCTCCCTCTCCAATGCAACATGATTTAGCCAAGGTGCAAAGTTACTCCTTTGTTTTGCTTTACTTTCCTTAGTGAATCAGGCCCCATATGTCTCCCTGAGACAAATTTCTCACATGTAAGATATCACATCACCTCAGGACTAACCATTAGTCCAAACCTGAATATTCTCCACAATAGTAAAAAAAGATGCCAGCTTACCGATATTACACCTGGTTGATCTATCCATTGATTTACACGTACATTGTCTTCATTACATGAGCATTGCCCTCATTTATTATACTAGTATTGCACTGCATTAATTATACCAGCACTTTCCCCACTGATTATTTGGAGTTCACAGCACAAAAGCACTGCTCTTCAATCAGTGCCACTTCCAGTAATAAATATATTCACTGTACGCTACATGATTTGAAACTTCCTCAATCTGCAACTCTATCAACTCTTTACATGATACTGCCTGAGGTCAGGATTTCAGCTTGTCTCATTACAAAGGTGCCCCCTGTAAAGGCATGTTGCTAACTGCAAATATGGCATTTCCAACATTTGAAAATTGGAAAGAGGGACAAATTGCTGTGAGAGGGGCATGTCAGTGGGGGCAGTGGGTGTGTCTTTTGTGGGAAGTATACATTTACCCCAAACACTAGATAATCTCTAAGCACCCCGACCCACGCCAAATCACTTCTAGTCACCTCACCTAAACACAGACCTCCAATGCCTCATCATGACAAAACGCCAGCAAATTCAGTAATACCCCAGGCAATCACAAATAATTTGCTTCAAAATACATTACCTATTATCTTTCACTGACCCCAAAATATCCACTCAGTAACCCTGAAACAATAATACTCCAATATTAACCCGCAAAGTTTTGAGTTTTTTCAAAAGATCAGCATAATCTGCTTGGAAATGAATAGTTTCTGTGCAGGTTGTTCCCTCAGAGTACTTCTAATCCTGTCCAGTAGATGATGCTGTTGCAAAAGTTAAATGACGAGTGGGACAGTCCAACAGAATCTGGACTGTCCTGCTGGAATTCGGACGATTGGGAGGTGTGTTATAAGTCATCATTGTGAATTATTACCCTTTCCCTTAAATCTTCTAGACAGTTCCCTTGTAATGTTATATTGCTCCCTACAGCAGCCAGCAATAGATCCAGTTTAGCCATAGATTTCCAGAATAGACCATGGAATAAATATGGAATATGCATAAGTCTCTCTAAGCCATCAATAATGACGCATACTTTAATAAAACACAGATCTAGAAAATTACCATAGTAAAAAAGGCATACTAGTTACTTGCAATACGAAACTCTTAAAAAAACAAAAAAGACCTGACAAACATCATGCTGGAACAAAGACAAGATGGAAAGAAATGCTGTAAATTCACAAAATCATCACCCCTTTTGCAGTAATCCCATCGCCAGCCAGAGCAGGCCCTGGGGGTCCTCCTCATACCCGCAGAAATCTTAATTCTATTAATCTTCAACAATTTTCCACCTCTCTCCAACACCTTCTCTCCCCTATCTCTACATTCTCATCCCCTGAGATGGCAGTTCCTCATTTTCACCAAACCTTAGCAACGACCCTTGATCAAGTGGCTCCAGCGACACTACAAACTACACGCCGACTTCGATGTCAACCGTGGCACACTAAAGCAACACAAAATCTTCATCATCATCATCATCATCACCATTTATTTATATATCACCACTGATTCAGCAGCGCTGTACAGAGAACTCACTCACATCAGTCCCTGCCCCATTGGAGCTTACAGTCTAAATTCCCTAATATATACACAGAGAGAGAGAGAGAGAGACTAGGGTCAATTTATGATAGCCAATCAACCTACTAGTATGTTTTTGGAGTGTGGGAGGAAACCGGAGCACCCGGAGGAAACCCACTCAAACACGGGGAGAACATACAAACTCCACACAGATAAGCCCATGGTCGGAATTGAACTCATGACCCCAGCGCTGTGAGGCAGAAGTGCTTAACCACTTAGCCACCATGCTGCCCAGAAACTTTCCCGTAAAGCAGAACGTCACTGGCGTAAATCTCGCACCTCTAATGACTTCTTCACATATACTTCTGTCTACCTCTCCTATCGAAATGCTCTGGACACTGCAAAACAAACATAATTCCAATCTATTATCTATGCTCAGGCTTCTAACCCCAATCACCTTTTCAATACATTTAAATCTCTTCTCAATCCTCCCATCTGAACCCTCCCATCTACTTATCAGTGCTCAGGATCTTGCTTCCTACTTTAAGGACAAGATTGATAAGATCAGACTAGAACTGGTATCCTCTTCCTCAACAAGTAATCCGCTCAATTCCTTCCCACTACCCTCTGACACCCTCTCTTCATTTGACCCCGCAAATGAAGAGGAAATTTCTTCTCTCTTCTTATCTTCCTACTCTACCTCCTGCCCTTTTGATCCTATTCCATCGCAAATTGGTAGACCCCTGTCTCCTGTGCTCATTTCACCTCTAACTAAAATCTGTAATCTTTCACTCTCTACTGGCATCTTTCCATCACTATACAAGCACGCAGTGATTACTCCTATTCTAAAAAAAACAAAATTCCAACCCAAACTCTCTCTCAAATTACGGTCCCTTCTCTCAGCTCCCATGCCCCTCCAAGCTTCTAGAGAGACTTGCCTACACGCACCTCACACACTTTCTTTCCGCAAGCAACCTGTTGGATCCTCTTCAGTCTGGCTTTCGTTCTCAACACTCCACAGAGACTGCGTTGACTAAGATTGTCAATGATCTTATCACTGCTAAAGCTAAATGCCATTACTCTATATTAATTCTTCTGGATCTCTCGGCTGCATTTGACACTGTTGACCACTCTCTTCTCATACAAGCGCTGCAATCCCTAGGTCTTCAAGACACTGTTCTATCCTGGTTCTCATCCTACCTCTAATCGCTCTTTCACTGTTAATTTCTCTGGGGCTACCTCTGCTCCACTTCCTTTATCAGTTGGAGTATCGCAAGGCTCAGTGCTAGGTCCTCTGCTGTTCTCTATCTATACCGCTTCTCTTGGAAATCTAATAAGTTCCTTTGGATTCCAGTATCATCTCTATACGGATGATACCCAAATTTATCTATCCTCTCCTGATATCTCGACATCTGTGTTGTCCCGTGTAACTGACTGTCTTTCTGCCATATCATCTTGGATGTCCTCTCGCCAACTAAAACTTAATCTTTCTAAAACAGAGTTAATAATATTCCCACCCACCAACAAGAGCATACCTGACATTTCTATCTCTGTTGATAACATGACCATAAATCCCACCCCACAAGCTCGCTGCCTAGGTGTAATCCTTGACTCACACCTATCCTTTGTTCCCCACATTGACTCTATATCTAAATCATGTTCTATACATCTAAAGAACATTTCCATAATTCGCACATATCTCGCGCAAGACACTGCAAAAACCTTAATTCATGCACTTATCTCCTGCATTGACTATTGCAATTCCCTCCTTACTGGTCTTCCCCAAAATAGATTCAAACCGCTACAATCTGTTTTGCCCGCTGCGGCGAGACTGATTTTCCTTGCAAATCGTTATTCCTCTGTTGAATCACTCTGTATGTTTCTACACTGGCTGCCTGTTTTCTACCGAATCCAATATAAAATACTTTTACTAACCTACAAGGCCATCAACAAAGCTGCACCAACATACATCTCCTCTCGTCTCAAAATATCTCCCAACTCGGCAACTCCGTTCTGCACAAGATCTGCGTCTCTCATACAGCCTCATTACATCCTCCCATTACAGGACTTTTTTCGGGCTGCACCCACTCTATGGAATTCTCTCCCTCACACAATAAGACTCTCCTCTGGTCTACAAACTTTCAAGCGTTCTCTGAAAACCTACCTCTTCAGACAAGCTTATAATATTCCTCAACCACCCTCTTAACCTCACTACCTTAGCCTATTACCACCTGTTACACAATTTCACACAAGACAACTACCCCCTGACCAACATTGTTGTCAACATTTTCAACGTTGTGTGACAGGATCATTTAGCCTATGAGTCACTTTTACCTTTGCAGCCTGGCTGGGCCAAAATGCAAAATGTATACTTAGCCTTAGCCTCATGTGTCAAACTCCCATTGCCCCATAGATTGTAAGCTTGCGAGCAGGGCATACTCACCTCTTTGTCTGTTTTACCCAGTTTGTTTATTAGTTTACTATGTTTGTCCCCAATTGTAAAGCGCTACGGAATATGTTGGCGCTATATAAATAAATGATGATGATGATGATAGAGCTCATGAGGGGTTGGGCTTAGTGGGTAGGGTTATTACATTCAGTACTAAAGGGGAGGGCAAATTGTTGTTTACTAGGTAGCACATGGAATATTATTATTATTGTTATTAATAATAATATAAATAATATATTATTATTCTTTATTGATAAAGTGTCAACATTACCCAGCACAGTACATTGAGGAAATCAGGACATAAATGAGATATAAAAAGAAGGTAAAGATGCCCATGCTCAAATGTTTTACTAGTTAAGAGGTGTAGTGATACATAAAGAAGTGCAATAACAATTGTAACTGTTGGTGGGGAAAGTTTGTGTGGCTACTGTAAGGCAGAATTATCAGCCCACCAATCATTAAGCAGCCATTGGAATTTCTGTTCAGCTACTCGTGGTGTAGTATGGTTGGATAAAGGAGAGACAGTGATAAGATGGAGGACATGAAACATGAACCAGTCACTGTAGAAATCTAAAGACAGTGAGTTGCTGCCAAGCATAATTATCCTTCACCATTTATCTTAACTGAACATATTTCCTCTTCTGGTTTTGGAGAAGGCTGTCACTTTTGCTCTTGCACCACAAGGACAGTCTTGAGGTTGTCAACCTGGATTCATTCCGTGTAGCCCAGTGTTTTTCTTTAGCAGCATGCTTGCTGCTGGAAACAGATCCAGGACACTTGTTCACCATGTTGGGTGGCAGTTGCTTCCAAAATGAGGCCGCGGATATCTCCAAAGAAGGTACAAAGATTCCAACAGTAATAGCAGTTGACAGCACTAATAGTAATGTGTTTGTTTTTTTTTCATTATATATTGTTAAACTTATTTTAGATCTGTGTTACTACAGCCTGTTCATGTCTTAGTTAATGCAGGATCTGTCTGTAACTGAATTTGGGTGAGTTAGGGGAGGAAGCTGTTGATACTAAGGGTGTGCACCGGCCACTTTTGGTGTTTTGGGTTCTGATTAGCTTGAGGTTTTGGGTTCTGATTTGTTTTGCCAAAACACCCCACGAAAGGTTTTGGTTCTGATTTCGGGTTTTGGGTTCTGATTTTTTTTAAAAAAAGCGTAAAAAGTGCTAAAATCATTTTTTTTTCTTTTTTTCACTCCTACACTATTATTAATCTCAATAACATTCATTTCCACTAATTTCCAGTCTATTCTGAACACCTCACACCTCACAATATTGTTTTCAGTCCAAAAGGTTGCACCGAGGTAGCTGGATGTCTAAGCTAAGCGACACAAGTGGGCGGCACATACACGTGGCCCATCTAGGAGTGGGACTGCAGTGGCAGACAGGATGGCAGTTTGAAAAACTAGGCCCCAAAGAGCACATAATGGCCAAAAAACAGGTGCAAGCTGGAATTGTCCTTGGGACCTCCCACCCACTGTTTTTGAAATAGGACATGCGCACTTTAACCAATCATTTCAGCGACAGGGCCTACAAAACTGTGGCTGAAATGATTGGTTTGTTTGGACCCCCACAAAACGAACTGGCAAAGAAAAAAAAAGAGGTGCAAGATAGAATTGTCCTTGGGCCCTCCCACCCACTGTTGTTGAAATAGGACATGCACACTTTAACAAACCAATCATTTCAGCGACAGGGCCTACCAAACTACTGTGGCTGAAATGATTGGTTTGTTTGGGCCCCCACACCAAAAAAGCTGTTCATCTCTCCCTGTACAAACTAAACTGGCTCTACTGAGGCAAAATGTCGTCCTCATCCTCATCCTCTGATTCCTCGCACCCTTCAGTGTGTACTTCCTCATCCTCACACATTATCAATTCGTCCCCGCTGGACTCCACAACCACAGGTCCCTCTGTAGTCTCTGGAGGGCAGTGCTGTTCTTGATTGAGGAATTGACAATTCATTTTTATGAACATCATTTTTTCAACGTTTTGCGGAAGCAACCTCTTTCGCCGCTAACTGACCAGGTTCCCTGCTGCACTAAAACCTCTTTCCGAGTACACACTGGAGGGGGGACAACTCAGGTAAAATAGAGCCAGTTTGTACAGGGGTTTCCAAACTGGCTTTTTTTTCCTGCCAGTAACAATATGGACTGTCTGACATGTCTACTTGGATGGTGTCAGCAAAGTAATCCTCCACCATTTTTTCAATTGTGACAGCATCCAATGCAGCGACAGTAGACATGTCTGCAATGGTTGGCAGGTCCTTCAGTCCGGACCAGATGTTCTCAGCATCCCCGCCAGCGGGTCTTTTAGGAAAACTGATCTTTTTCCTCGCAGCCACAGGTGTTGAAGTAAATGGAGGAGCTGTTGACATGTCACGGTCCTCTTCAGAGGACAATCTCCTGACCAGCAGGTCTTCACACCTCTGTAGACTTGTGTCCGCCGGAAACAGAGACACAACATACGCTTTAAACCGAGGATCCAGCACGGTGGCCAGAATGTATTCCTCTGACTTTAAAAGAGTGACCACCCTTGGATCCTGGCAAAGCGTACGAAGGGCTTCATCCACAAGAGCTACATGCTTGGTGGAATTGCAATGCTTTAACAGCTCCTCCCTCACTTTCTCCAGCTGCTTCTGCAACAGCCTGATCAGGGGAATCACCTGACTCAAGCTGGCAGTGTCGGAACTGACTTCTCGCGTGGCAAGTTCAAACGGCTGGAGAACCTTGCACAACACGGAAATCAGTCTCCAATGCGCTTGACTAAGGCGCATCCCCACTCCTTTTCCTATGTCGTAGGTGGCTGTGTAGGCTTGAATGGCCTTTTGCTGCTCCTCCATCCTCTGCAGCATATAGAGGGTGGAGTTCCAGCGCGTCACAACCTCTTGTTCGAGGTGATGGCAGGGCAGGTTCAGCCTTTTTTGATGTTGCTCGAGTCTGCGGTAGGCACTGGCAGAATGCCGTAAGTGTCCAGCAATTTTGCGGGCCACCGCAAGCATCTCCTGCACACCCCTGTCACTCTTCAGGTAATGCTGCACCACCAAATTAACGGTGTGGGCAAAACATGGGACGTGCTGGAAATTGCCCATATGTAATGCCCGCACAATGTTACTGGCGTTGTCTGACACCACAAATCCCCAGGAGAGTCTAAGTGGGGTAAACCACTGAGAGATTATTTCCCTCAGTTTCTTTAAGAGGTTGTCAGCGTTGTGCCTCTTATTAAAACCGGTGATACACAACGTTGCCTGCCTTGGAACGAGCAGCCGTTGTGGAGATGCTGCTACTGATGCAGCTGCTGCTGTTGCTGCGGAAGGCGATGCATCTACCCAGTGGGCTGTCACAGTCATGTAGTCCTTCGTTTGCCCTAAACCACTTGTCCACATGTCGGTGGTTAGGTGGACAGTGGGTACAACCGCATTTTTCAGAGCACTGAGGACACTTTTTCGTACTTCTCTGTACATCCCGGGTATCGCCTGCCTAGTGAAGTGGAATCTCGACGGAATTTGGTACCGGGGACACAATACCTCCATCAACCGTCTAAATCCCACTCCACTGATGGCGGACACCGGGCGCACGTCTAACACCAACATAGCTGTTAAGGCCGCAGTTATCCGCTTTGCAATAGGGTGACTACTGTCGTACTTTGTGGTCATGGCAAACGACTGTTGGACGCTCAACTATTTGGTGAAAGACGTAGCGTTCTTGCGACTTCCCCTCTGGGAAGATGACCGACTACCAGCAGCAGCGGCAATAGTAGGCGTACCGCTGCAGGATTCCTCAGATGAATCCAAAAAACATACTAGTAGGTTAATTGGATACTATCAAAATTGACCCTAGTCTCTACCTGTCTGTCTGTCTCCCTCCCTCTCTGTCTGTGTGTGTGTGTGTGTGTGTGTGTGTGTTAGGGAATTTAGACTGAGCTCCAGTGGGGCAGGGACAGATGTGAATGAGTTCTCTGTACAGCGCTGCGGAATCAGTGGTGCTATATAAATAAATGGTGATGATGATGATGAATCCCATATTGAAGAGGACTCAGTCTGGCTGGTGACATGGCCTGCAGGACTAAATCTGATGGAGATCGTGGAGGAAGTTGATGAAGAGGGTGTTGGTGGTGTGTATCCAACAGGACCAAGGGATTTAGGTGTCCCTGGACTGCTGACGGTCCTAGCCACAGGTCCTGAACTAAACACTGAATTATGAAGGTTCTTCATGTGACGTATAAGGGAGGATGTCCCTAAGTGGCCAAGATCCTTACCCCTGCTTATTTGAGCTTTACATAAGTGTAAAAGTATATTCCTTTTCTCCTTTTTGGGTTACAATCTCCTTAATATACTGGCAAATATATGTATGACCATTTAATACCGTTAACAACTCCTCGCAAAAGGTATTTCTGAATTAACCCATGAAATATAATTTTTATATTTCTTTATATCAACAAGTTTCAAGAATAATCACGACAAGATATAGGATTTGTTTAAAGTGTGTTGTATTATATTATAGAACAATAAACAGCGTAACAATATTGTACACACAATATAGATTTAGTGCAATATATATCATACTTATTGCCTGTAATATAGATATATATGTAATTGTGTGTATTTTGACTAACTATTGTCTAAAGGTGTGTGTGTGTGTGCATTGTGTAGTGAAGGGGGGGGGGGGAGAGAATCCATACAGACCACAAACATACCTCACTTAAAGTCTAGCGGCCATTTTCAAGCACATGGTTTCAACCAGTTCAAACTACTACACTTTCTATGCATAAACCAACATAACCTGCACTTTCTATGCATATCTAACAATCTGATCACTTAACCACAATCTGATCACTTCCTAATCCATCACTTTCTATGCAATGTAGTCACCATCCAAAATGGCTGACTTGCCATGCTTGTAGGCCCACAAGGCCTACTAAACAATTACAGTTACTAAACAATGTGAACTCAGTACAGACACATTACTCATTACAAGCAGTATTTAGCCAATCCACCACAAATAGCTCTATAATCAGCAGTAAACGCACAATGTCCACTGGCCAATTTTAACACCTGATATTTCACACATAGCACAAACGTCTCCATTCCCAAAGCCTAACAAATCGATCCAAATTCAAACACAAATGCTATCATTTATCCCAACCAGGATCCAGACTATGTATAGTACAGCACTCCACAAGTCACAGCACAGCATTAACTATGTATAAACACAAATGCTTTCATTTATCCCAACCAGGCATGCATTTATGTAACTCTGTCCATATAACTCTGTCCATATCAATCCAATCAATCCAAACTTTCATTCTCACTTAAACTTTCATATCACTTACAACAAATAATCATTCATTCTTATGTCCTCCATTCAACAACACATTATAACATGCTCACACTCACCTTTCATGTCATGCACACTCCATACTAGTCAGGGCCTAAGTAGGCCTGTTCACCTAGAAGCTACATTACCTATCAGTCCGAAATCCAGCATGGAGTAACATGTCCAGGCTAATTTCTTTGTCTACTAAACACCTCTTGTGGGCGGAGTCTGGAAGCTTGCTATAGGCTTTCATATGTTAATTACTGGCCAACTGCTGAAATCCAGATTATCAAGTATTTAGTTACCACCCACAATCACAGGTGGGGGGCAGAATGGCTGATTTTGTGCAATTCAACTGTGACTGAATCTCTGTTATATATTATAAAATTAAGCATAAATAATATATTATTTATGCACTCTTTATCATTCCCCCTGATGTCAGTTTTCTGTCATTACAGTTAGACTGACAGATATCTGTTGTCATCTCTTATCAGTGTCCCTAGTGTTCCTAGTGATTGTATGCAACATGTATGAGTGTGTGTGAACAGGTGGTCACTAAGGATACATATATATATTTTTTAGTTTGGAATTAATTATGGTAAGGCAATTTTTAGCACAAATATCAAGAAAGAATGGGGGAAGACGCTAATGGGTCTTCTACGTTGCCATGTCTGATGAAAAAACCTAGTCTTAGGAGAAAAAATCAACACATGTCAAGGTACTCCCCAATAAATTATCCCTCAACAAATAAATCTAAGGTCCGAAGGTTGTTCCATCTTTGGTGTCTCTTCATGATGTCATCATCTTCGCCAAGTACAAGGGGGGGGGTCTTGTGGGGTACAGTCATCTTTGACATCTGGTTTGGATCTCATCTGTGTCCAAGTCCTGCCATTCTGTGTCCTTAACGACCATCTCAGGATCTCGTGTCATCTGTCAGGGATATCATTTACTACAGCTGGGCACCGTCTTAATTCTCATCCATCTTGTAGGAAAGAAAAGAAGAATATCAGTTGTTTTGAAATTTTTACTTTTTCCTACCCATCTGTCGTTCCTGCGTCCGGTCCACTTGTAGCATTCCGATATCCTCTGCAGCTGTCCACTTCTTGGTTCCTAATAGGGGAAGAAAAACAAAAATACTCTTCTGGGAATTCTCCCTTCCGAGCATGGTTAGAATAATATCCCGTCCCCTCTGATGACTTACGAATTTCATTCCAGGTGTTACCATCATTATGGAATTGAAAAAAAAACAAACAAACATTTTTCTGTCCTATGCGAGTATTATGGACCAAACTTCACATATTTTTGACCACTAGGTGGCGCCAGGGATCTGTAGACTGACTTATCTTATTACAATACCATAAAAATTCCTTCAAAGTTTCCATGTACCTGGGAAACTCAAATTTTTATACCTTTCTTAGCATTACCATTATCCCCCTTTTTCTCATTTCCAATGATCTATGTATCAGTTGGGAAGGAGAAACAAAGGAATACTGTTCTTAGTTACCTGCGGAGACAGAAATAAATGTGAGTATACATAATACATTTATGTCACATAACGTCATCTTACCTAATCATATCTCCAAGGACACACGATGTTTAGAGATTTACCCATTTAGTATATTGGTAATGGCAATTTCCCTCTAAAGAACCTCTTTAAACACTTAAAAGCATTAGACATTTTGTACATAACCATCTTTGCTGGGTAGCGGATCTGTATATCCACTACTGATGTTCTCTCTCTAAGAAAGAAAACTGATTTAGGTGCGCTATTGCCCCTACTGGCCAGCAAAGATTAATGCAACAAAATCACTAAACTACTATTTTGTTTTAAAACTTTTACTGCAGTTGGTAAACAATCACTGCTTAATCTACTATAAGATCCATATCAGTCCCCCTGATCCTGGTGAATAAAACTACTACTCACTGGGGTGTATTTTATTTAACTCGGTTTTATGGGTATTTATGAACACAAACTTTAGAAATTTGTTTTTGTCATCAACAAGCACTAATATTCATGCCCTGGGTTTCTCCTTGACTCTAGTTTACCATGTCTACATACAATTGTGTGTTTCCCTACCTAGTCCTTATGTAATGATACAACAGTTCTGATGGCATTTATCAGTTGCTGTGTAACCTTACATAAGTGGAAATTTCATGTCACACTTTTGAGTGGCATATACCACTGTGCATTAGGATCCACCTTTTTATCCCTAGGCAATAAAACACATTACCATTATCCAGGGGTTTCATTAATTCTAATGCTACATGTTGCCAAACACCTCCAAAATAATGACATGTAAAATGATCAGATCTATATTTTATCCCGCCCATTTCCAGAGTACAAACTCTGATGAAGGGGCTGCAATATATATTTGTAACCACTAGGTAGTGTGTCTGTTACCAATATTATTTGTTCTTACCAATATACCATTATAACTTACCTGTATATACCTGGGTTTTTAAAATGAGTAGGATTTTAAATACCACCTCTCTCTATTATCCCATATGTCCTCATATACAGTTTTAAAACAAATGCATATATATCTCAGACATTGCAAGGGCTAAATCAATTTTCATTTGTTGACATAACAGCAAGGACGTCTCCTTGTATACATTCAACTATCTCCAATGTCAAAACCCAAATTTTACTTATTATTCCCTATTAATTATGTTACAAGGGCAATTAAGTGTTCAATGCTCTGAGTACATATAATACCTTATTTCTCAGAATTTATAATGTCATGGTTTTTGGGGGTTTTTTTCCATCTAAAATCAAGTCTTTTGCAGCCATGTACATACCTACCTGTGGCCTGCTTTACTAAAAGACCTTGATTTAGACATACTACATCTGTGGCATCTTGAATAATATAAATATTCATATTTTACCTGCCGCGACCTGTGATACGGTCCACGTAATTACACCTAGCTTATCAATACATAACCTGATTATAAGCTTACTACTGGTGATCACTATACGTTTTAGCAGGGTTAAACACACAGGTTAAACATACCACACTTTGCGAGTTTCCAAAGTAATTAAAAAAATAAAATCCATATGTTCCATGTTATAGACTTGTGTGTTAATAATGTGTGTGAGTATCCCCCTGTCTACTGAGTGGAAATGCTGTTCTCAATCGTATAATGATTGGTAAATTCGTTTTGCAGATCTGGTTGCACCCAGCCAAAATCGCTAATAATGGCTTTACCGGGGAACCATTGCGCATGATCCGCTCATAATTTAAGTGTCGCCGTAGCCGTACCCACTAAACAACTGTCATAGGCGTGTTTCTACAGAAGTTACATATCGGAATGCCTCTATGGATTACCTAGTATTCTTCAACTTGAACTATCCATATAACATAAAAATATTGTATCAACCCAAAGTAACTATCGGCGTATAATACAATTTGCGCCTTTTTCGCTATTTTCGTCACGTCGAATAATACGCACCCGTGACATCTCCGATGTACTTTAGAGACATCTTTCTACACAATCTTCCAAACAATCACCTCCTACCACTACAATACAGGACAGGGTGTCCCAGCTTTCACGCTTATGCGTTCCTGCTAAGAATCCGTGAGCGCTACTCCCGCGATTCTTTTGTTTGACAGGGTTCTATATTACCCAGATTTCACACACCCCTTGACAAAAACCGCCAAGTATCCAAAACTACCTCTCCAAACCTATTCTGTAGACAAGGTGTAATTATTATGTGATTTAAATGATCCCTAATTATCACACAACTTGCAAATTTGGTTATGCAAAAAGTCCTAATTAAAATATAAATTTCCACAGGAGAAGTTATAACTAAATTTGATTCTGGGGATTAAAAAGGAAGGATTTTCTCCTGAGTATCTGTCCCCCCAGTCCACAGAATCAGATTGAAACTATAAATATAACCGCTAAGTAAACACAAGTCCTTCCAACTACCCTGTATTATAAGTGAAGACAAAGCAATAGCCATCTTAGTACACCTAAAAATACAGAATTGTTCAACAGATACATACAACTCCCGTTATTAAACGTCTATTTGCCAACACATTATGAAAATTAAAAATTAAAAATCATAATCTAGATTCGCTGTAATTAATTATTTATCTTTCAGGACACAGATGAAACAATGTTACTTGTCAAAACCGCTTTCTAGAAAAGGCGTACGGTAATATCACACAAATATTACCACCTTTGTTCCCGCCCCTCTATCAAACAAAAAAAGTTTACAATATAACAGTAATTTCACCACTATATCTTCAAAAAAATTATATAAAAAAAACAGTTCGGGCTGGGGCTCGCCATTGTAAAAGTATATTCCTTTTCTCCTTTTTGGGTTACAATCTCCTTAATATACTGGCAAATATATGTATGACCATTTAATACCGTTAACAACTCCTCGCAAAAGGTATTTCTGAATTAACCCATGAAATATAATTTTTATATTTCTTTATATCAACAAGTTTCAAGAATAATCACGACAAGATATAGGATTTGTTTAAAGTGTGTTGTATTATATTATAGAACAATAAACAGCGTAACAATATTGTACACACAATATAGATTTAGTGCAATATATATCATACTTATTGCCTGTAATATAGATATATATGTAATTGTGTGTATTTTGACTAACTATTGTCTAAAGGTGTGTGTGTGTGTGCATTGTGTAGTGAAGGGGGGGGGGGGAGAATCCATACAGACCACAAACATACCTCACTTAAAGTCTAGCGGCCATTTTCAAGCACATGGTTTCAACCAGTTCAAACTACTACACTTTCTATGCATAAACCAACATAACCTGCACTTTCTATGCATATCTAACAATCTGATCACTTAACCACAATCTGATCACTTCCTAATCCATCACTTTCTATGCAATGTAGTCACCATCCAAAATGGCTGACTTGCCATGCTTGTAGGCCCACAAGGCCTACTAAACAATTACAGTTACTAAACAATGTGAACTCAGTACAGACACATTACTCATTACAAGCAGTATTTAGCCAATCCACCACAAATAGCTCTATAATCAGCAGTAAACGCACAATGTCCACTGGCCAATTTTAACACCTGATATTTCACACATAGCACAAACGTCTCCATTCCCAAAGCCTAACAAATCGATCCAAATTCAAACACAAATGCTATCATTTATCCCAACCAGGATCCAGACTATGTATAGTACAGCACTCCACAAGTCACAGCACAGCATTAACTATGTATAAACACAAATGCTTTCATTTATCCCAACCAGGCATGCATTTATGTAACTCTGTCCATATAACTCTGTCCATATCAATCCAATCAATCCAAACTTTCATTCTCACTTAAACTTTCATATCACTTACAACAAATAATCATTCATTCTTATGTCCTCCATTCAACAACACATTATAACATGCTCACACTCACCTTTCATGTCATGCACACTCCATACTAGTCAGGGCCTAAGTAGGCCTGTTCACCTAGAAGCTACATTACCTATCAGTCCGAAATCCAGCATGGAGTAACATGTCCAGGCTAATTTCTTTGTCTACTAAACACCTCTTGTGGGCGGAGTCTGGAAGCTTGCTATAGGCTTTCATATGTTAATTACTGGCCAACTGCTGAAATCCAGATTATCAAGTATTTAGTTACCACCCACAATCACAGGTGGGGGGCAGAATGGCTGATTTTGTGCAATTCAACTGTGACTGAATCTCTGTTATATATTATAAAATTAAGCATAAATAATATATTATTTATGCACTCTTTATCAATAAGCTACATATGGCCATACATTTGTTGTCTGGATTGGGATAAAAAAAACTCCAGACAGAAGAGGTGGATTTTTTGGTTTTCTGACCAGGCATGACGATGGGCTTTTTCATCCCATGAACAACAACTGTTTCCCCCCCTGGTGGCTCATTTAAGATAACCACATCAGCATCCTCCTCGTCAAGTTCCTCCTCAGCGCCAGCTACATCAATATCCTCCTCCCGGTGTACAACATTCACACCTTCATTAGCCAAATCTGTAACTGGACTGTGGGTGATCCTTCCAGCATATGCAGAGGGCGTGCTGCAAATGGTGGAAGGAGCCACCTCTTCCCGTACAGTGATGGGAAGGTCAGGCTTCGCAACCACCAACACCCTTGGTCTTGCCTTGGGGGATTTGTGATGCCATCTCTTTAGAAGGCAGAGTTGTTTGCTGTGTTGTTGGTGACAGCTTAAGTCTCTTAAATTTTTTAGAGGGGTGGGGAGGAGGAGGGCTTAGATCCTTGGGTGAAGCTGAACCACTAGTCCTGAACACGGGCCAGGGCCTTAGCCGTTCCTTGCCACTCCGTGTCGTAAATGGCATATTGGCAAGTTTACGTTTCTCCTCTGATGATTTGAATTTTCTTTTTCTACTAATTGTAGTGAACTTTGGCTTTTTGGATTTTACATGCCCTCTACTAGGAGATTGGGCATCGGCCTTGTCAGACGACGTTGATGGCATTTCATCGTTTATGTTATGAATAGTGGCAGCAGGTTCAGCATTAGAAGGAAGTGGGTCTTGATCTTTCCCTACTTTATCCTCCAAATTTTGATACTCCATTATATGCAGCACACATTATATTACAGTACTATTTTTTAAATACTGCTGGAACAGTGAACAATTTTTTATATATTGCAGTATTAATGTTTCTGGACTGCAAGAACAGTGAACAATTTTTAATAGATTGCAGTATTAATGTTTCTGGACTGCAAGAATTTTTTTTATACTTTTTAAAAAAAAATATATATTTTTTTAAATGATTTTTGTATAATTTTTTTAAAGATTTTTTAATACTTTTAAATTAACTATGCACTTAGCAGAACAAAGCACAGGACATAAGCACCACTGGACTCAGCAAGGACAGAACACTGGACTGATGCACCACTGGACTCAGCAAGGACAGAGCACTGAACTGATGCACCACTGGACTCAGCAAGGACAGAGCACTGGACTGATGCACCACTGGACTCAGCAAGGACAGAGCACTGGACTGATGCACCACTGGACTCAGCAAAAGCAGAGCACTGGACTGATGCACCACTGGACTCAGCAAGGACAGAGCACTGGACACAAGGACAGAGCACCACTACCCTACATACCCTCCCTCTTCCCTGATGTCAGGCAAAATGAAGATGGCGGCCTCAAGGTGAGTATTTATGACATCCGAGTCTCGCGAGATCCGACGCGAGACTTGGATGTCATAGCCTCGGTTTGGATCAGTTTGGCGCCCGGAAGTTCCCGAACAGTGCTCGGATCCGCACTGTTCGGGTGGGCTTGGATTAGCGGAATCCGAGCCCGCTCATCCTTAGTTGATACTGTGAGGCAATTCAACGCTAGTGCTAATGTAATACTATGGAACAATTCCCTGTATAGGTATGTTTCCTAATTAAATCTGGCTCCAATATGTTTGTATTAGCAGTGTCTCACTTGCTACATTTCAGGTATATTAATGTAAGTCAAAATATAATGCTCACCAAATTCATTCATATGCATGTATATATCCTTTGTACATGGAGTTTTAAGTGTTTGTTTTGATGTTTGGGGGCAGGGTGTGCCCTTTTCTGTGTTGCCTTTAACAACCCTACTAAATGAAGTTGATCACTGGATACACCTCACCGTGGGGCATACATGTCCCATATTTCTGCAAAGCATGTTCTCTAATCGCATACGGATACAGGAACACCACTGGACTAGTAAATGGCCATCCTGACAACTATATATAATAATATACCCCGAAAACAGGGTATACAAGAGAAATAGGCAGCATCTTGCTCTATAGCTGTTATTTTAGTATATGGTTTGAAAAGCTGGCAGACCATACTTGGACTTTTAGTCATTGTTGCCTACTCTCCTATTTATTATTAATTTTTATTTATAGGGCGCTACTAAGTGTCCGTAGCGCCGTACAGGGACAAACGAAATTACAATACGAGGAGAGACAGCACAGTACAGTAAACAATAAGCACAATAACTCTGAGAGCTCAAAGCACAGCTAGGGGTGGGGGAGGGGAGAGGGGATGGTCTGCATACGACGGAGCCCAAGAAGGACGGCACGGATGACAGGGAGCCCCCCCAGGGGGGAGAGGAGGAAATGAGAGGGCACAGGGGGGGAAGAGAGTCCAAGAGGAGGAGGGAAAGGTAGCTGGAGAGCAGAGTTAAAAGTGGTGAAGACAGGAGGAGAGGGTGACCCTGCTCAAAGGAGCGTACAATCTAAGGGGTGGGGTAGGCAGACAAAGACACAGGGGAGAGAAGGAGGAACGGAGGATAAGGATAAGGGAAGGGGAATGAAGGGGTAAAGGCATAAGAAAGGTAGGTAATTAAGTGGAAGACTGGAAGGCTTTAAGAAAAAGGTGGGTTTTTAAAGCCCGTTTGAAACTCGACAGATTAGGGGAAGTTCTGATGGAGGGAGGGAGGGAGCTTGTTCCAGTGGAGGGGGGCAGCGCGGGTGAAGTCTTGGATACGCGCGTGGGATACTCCTATATTTTGGGGGAGTGCTCCCTGACTCCCGGGAGTGCAGGGCAACCTCCCGAATCCTGCCACATCCTCAGTGTAGTGGATGGGGTCATCATCCTGACCCCATCCCCTGCTGTAATAGGGCAAATTGGTGTAGTTTAGCAGAGGCACGGCATCTAATGATGATGTGCGTGTGGTCATGCCCCATGACGCAGCATCAAGATCTCCCCAAATTTGGCAAGTATACTTATATTTCCATAATAACTTGCGCAACCTAGGTTGCCCAAATTTGCATTCACAGTTAATCAATACACAAGAAAATTTAGCACAAATGCTAAAGCACATTCTATAATTAAAAAAAGTTGCATTTCTTGTTTAACCTGAAGAGTTAACAGTCACAGTAAAGGCAAAATAAATGGTTTAATTATTATGGCTTAAATTATTATGTTAAGGAATGTTAACTTGTTTAAGCTACCTTGCTCTGTATCTGCTTTATCAATCTTGCAAGTTTTCCTATATTCAGATACATAGGAGGTGATGAGCTTTACTGAAAAACCTAATATTGTGTTTGTGCATCATTTTGTTTTGACTGGTTTATCCTAATAATGTGTGTGTTTTTGTTAACTATTGTCATTGTATATTATTTGGGAAACATAATAATAAATAAGCTTACTTTCAAAATCTCTAATGGAATTGCCATTCGTGAGATATGTCATTATGACTGCGTGTATAAAAATGATAAATTCAGTTTTCAGAATTAACACATATATTTGCACAATTTTATAGCATGAGGGTGACATTTGGGGGATAAATATACGTTACTTTGGTAAAAGTTGACAACTTGTCTAACCTGGACACATTTTTAATAAAATAATGAAAACACCATGAAGTGGTATTGGTAAAGTGTATTGATCATAATGTATTTACTACTGTTTTATAAAATAGATAAGCCCAAATTTGCAAACAAATGTGTTGGAACTGGTAAACATGTACTTGTAACACATATGAATAAAAATTTGACATAACATACAAACATGGATTCAGAGAGATGATAATAATATACAAACGTCCAAAGCAATAGTACTAATTGCAAATAGGTACATTCAAAACAAAATGGTATAGTCAAGAAGGCCTTAATTCATGAAGTGTAGTTTTACTAATCCTCTGAAACAGGAGGACACAAATAATAACGTTCCATGTTCCCACCAAGACAAATGTTGGGGGGATAAAACGCAACACACTACCTCCAGTAACTTGCTTTCTAAGGAATGAATCTAACACATTCCCTATAAGCACCTGAACTACAAGCTTCCTCACAGATCGTTTCCCTGCATACTCGATGAAAACAAAATCACCTGGACTCCTCTTATCAGCTTTCCTTTCTTTCTGTTCTCCTTGTACATCCATAGTTTTATTGTTCTTGACCAGAAATTAGTGTATTTTCACATCAAGTGATAAGGAATATGGTCTGTATTCTAAAAACCTTTTCCTACTGACTTAACACAGTGAAATTGATGTGTTTGTGGCAAGGAAGATATTTCTTCCCATTTCTCATTCAACATTACACGGTTTTCATCATTCTGCCCCCTACTAACAAATTGGATTTTAATATGTTGAACATTCTTATGGCAACTTGGTAGAATTCTATGGCACTGTTAATTACTGTTCTTACTAGGTATGGCCTCCATATAGCTCTTTTAATTGTGCCACTAATTGTAATTCTTCCATCAACCACACCCTTTCCATGACTAGTGGCAAAGAAACGCCAAAAAACTGTGACATCACGCTCTTCTTTCAGAAAGTAAGATTGTAAAACAGGAACCTTTGTTTAAGCAGTGATGGTGCACCGTCACTCAAACAAATGATTATGTTCAATGTCATAATAATTATTGTACATCCTTGTCCTTGCCCATTACCCTTTAAAATATATTCAGTGAATAGGGTAACTTGTTGAATTTTGTAATTTTCTGCTAAATCTTGTTCAAGCTTTTGACCCTTTAGGGGGAATTCAATTCCCCCCGAATTAGCATGGCGTTAAAATTATTACCTTTATTACGGTAATTTTAAGCCGGTGTTGAAACTACCATAATAACGATAATTAAGCGCATTATTACCGCAATAACGGTAATAATGTGCAAGCCAATTGAATTCCCCCCTTTTTTATGTTTAATAAATGTGTGAACACAAAGTGAGGGTACTTGTGATTCCGTTACCTGCATGGTGTGATTCCGCTACCACAAAATACAGCCTAAGAAAAAATCTTAGGGCCGTCTCCTTTCAAAAATTGGTTTGCATTTAGAAACCTTAATATAAAACTTAATTTCGTGGTGATATCTCAAAACTTACACATATATACACATATATTTTCATTGCTTGATATGCACATAAATAAAAGGCCGCCCATGTATTTTTTTATTTTTATTTCCATGGACACTGGCAGTTTAAAGTGTGAAGATATGAAGTACTGTACACAAAAGAAAATCATTTTCCTCTATTAACCAAATATAGCACTTCAACTGATTTAATTGCGCCAAAATCTTGTATCTGGGTTGTATTGTTTCTTAAATTTTTTGATTTTATGCAATTGCCCCTGTTACTGTGGGAGTCCCTTGCATGGGGGCTTGGGGTGGACATATCCTTTAAAACATTTTTATTTTTTGTTGCAAAATGACAGAACAATTAGTAGCACATACCAGAAACGTAGAACGTTATGTACTGCTTATTTTTCATGATATAAGAAAGCCATTTTGTTTTGCCTAATGCCTTTAAATAATTTTATTAATCCTATTGCAAGCACATTTTTTCATATCCAGTATGATAAGTCACTGAGATTTTGTTATTACCTTTACAATGTACATAATGTACTAAACTTCCCAGCAACGATACACTGATGGGCGAACAGCATTTAAATAAATATTAAAAAACATTTTTTTCTGATGAAATAATGTGTATTTTTTTGTTGACTTTCCAGGCGAAAGTTTTGTATGAGTTTGTCGCTGAACCTGGAAATAATGAGCTGACTGTGAAAGAAGGGGAAATTATCACAATTACCAACAAGGTGAGAAAAAAGCAACTTTTAATATTTCTACTTTAAGCAGAGCAGATGCTTCTCATTCAGTCCATCATTCTCTGACTTTGAGGTGGTTTGCCAGACGTAAATATGACACAAACAATAGACCATTTTCTGTTACTTTTTTGTAGTATGATACTTTGTTCTAGTCTGCTTAGTTCATCAAGAAAGCGGACATCTCAAATAAGGAAGTTTGTAGTAGACTTTATTCCACAAAGACACACAGAACTTTAGACCCTTTGTATAGATATGTCTAACTATACTTAAATTTTCAATATATCATTTAATGTATGTATTTGTTCTTCTAGGTGTCTACTATAATTTTTCACTCTCTCACGCTCACCCTCTCTCACTTTCTCCTAATCTTTCACTCTCTCACATTCTCACTCACTCTCTCTGACTCTCACTCTTTCACTCTCTCAATCTCTCTTACTCTCTCATTCTCTTACTCTCTCAATCTTTCTCACTTTCTCACTCACTCTTTCTCTCTCTCTCACTCACTGTTTCTCTCACTCTCTCATTCATTGTTTCTCTCTCTCGCTCTCTCTCCACGCGGTGAGAGAGAGCGAGCGAGCGCGGTGAGAGAGAGCGAGCGAGCGCGGTGAGAGAGAGCGAGCGCGGTGAAAGAGAGCGAGCACGGAGAGAGAGAGATGGCACATGCGCTCTCTCTCGCGCTCCCTCGCTCTCTCTCTCGCGCGCTCCCTCGCTCTCTCTCTCTCGCGCTCCCTCGCTCTCTCTCTCTCGCGCTCCCTCGCTCTCTCTCTCTCGCGCTCCCTCTCTCTCGCTCTCCCTCGCTCTCTCTCTCGCGCCCTCTCTCTCTCGCCCTCTCTCCCTCTCCCTCACGCTCTCTCTCCCTCTCCCTCACGCTCTCTCTCCCTCTCCCTCACGCTCTCTCTCCCTCTCCCTCACGCTCCCTCTCCCTCTCCCTTGCTCCCTCTCTCCCTTGCTCCCTCTCTCTCTCGCTCCCTCTCTCTCTCGCTCCCTCTCTCTCTCGCTCCCTCTCTCTCTCGCTCCCTCTCTCTCTCGCTCCCTCTCTCTCTCGCGCCCTCTCTCTCTCGCGCCCTCTCTCTCTCGCGCCCTCTCTCTCTTGCGCCCTCTCTCTCGCGCCCTCTCCCTCGCGCTCTCTCTCCCTCTCCCTCGCGCTCCCTCTCCCTCTCCCTCGCGCTCCCTCTCCCTCGCGCTCCCTCTCCCTCGCGCTCCCTCTCCCTCGCGCTCCCTCTCCCTCGCGCTCCCTCTCCCTCGCGCTCTCTCTCCCTCGCTCCCTCGCGCTCTCTCTCCCTCGCTCCCTCTCTCTCTCCCTCTCTCTCTCCCTCTCTCCCTCGCTCCCTCTCTCTCTCTCCCTCGCTTTCTCTCTCTCCCTCTCCCTCGCGCTCTCTCTCCCTCTCCCTCGCGCTCTCTCCCCCTCTCTCTCCCTCGCTCCCTCTCTCCCTTGCTCCCTCTCTCTCTCTCCCTCTCCCTCGCGCTCTCTCTCCCTCTCCCTCGCGCTCCCTCTCCCTCGCGCTCTCTCCCTCTCCCTCGCGCTCTCTCCCTCTCCCTCGCGCTCTCTCCCTCTCCCTCGCGCTCTCTCCTTCTCCCTCGCGCTCTCTCTCCCTCTCCCTCGCTCCCTCTCTCTCGCTCCCTCTCTCTCTCGCTCCCTATCTCTCTCGCTCCCTCTCTCTCTTTCGCTCTCTCTCTCCCTCGCTCCCTCTCTCTCCCTCGCTCCCTCTCTCTCTCTCGCTCCCTCTCTCTCCCTCGCTCCCTCTCTCTCTCGCGCCCTCTCTCTCCCTCGCTCCCTCTCTCTCTCGCGCCCTCTCCCTCGCGCTCTCTCTCCCTCGCGCTCTCTCTCCCTCTCCCTCGCGCTCTCTCTCCCTCTCCCTCGCGCTCTCTCTCCCTCTCCCTCGCGCTCTCTCCCCCTCTCCCTCGCGCTCTCTCTCCCTCTCCCTCGCGCTCTCTCTCCCTCGCGCTCTCTCTCCCTCGCGCTCTCTCTCCCTCGCGCTCTCTCTCCCTCGCGCTCTCTCTCCCTCGCGCTCTCTCTCCCTCGCGCTCTCTCTCCCTCGCTCCCTCTCTCCCTCGCTCCCTCTCTCCCTCGCTCCCTCTCTCCCTCGCTCCCTCTCTCGCTCGCTCCCTCTCTCGCTCTCTCACTCCCTCGCTCTCCCTCTCCCTCGCGCTCTCTCTCCCTCTCCCTCGCGCTCTCTCTCCCTCTCCCTCGCGCTCTCTCTCCCTCTCCCTCGCGCTCTCTCTCCCTCTCCCTCGCGCTCTCTCTTTCTCTCCCTCGCGCTCTCTCTTCCTCTCCCTCGCGCTCTCTCTCCCTCTCCCTCGCGCTCTCTCTCCCTCTCCCTCGCTCCCTCTCCCTCGCTCTCTCTCCCTCGCTTTCTCTCCCTCGCTCTCCCTCGCTCTCTCTCCCTCTCCCTCCCTCGCTCTCGCTCTCGCTCTCGCTTTCGCTCTCTCTCGCTCTCTCTCGCTCTCGCGCTCGCTCTCTCCCTCTCCCTCTCCCTCGCTCTCTCTCTCCCTCACGCTCTCTCTCTCCCTCACGCTCTCTCTCCCTCGCTCCCTCTCTCCCTCGCGCTCTCTCTCCCTCTCCCACGCGCTCTCTTTTTATTTTTTTTAATCCTATTTAGGTGCAGCGCGGGATCCTGTAAAGACCCAGCAGAGTGAGTAGGACTCAGCTCTGCTCACTCTGGATCCCAGCGCAGGTAAGTGAAGCCTAGCGCTCGCTTATCCAGCACCTCTGCCGGCATTGTTTAGATTTAATGGCCATTAGATAAACTTTATTAAATAAAGGCTGCAAGTAAAGACACAGTAGAAGGGGCACAGAATAAGTCTCTATAGAGCTTATCCGGAGGAAAGACTGTGTAATAGAGGAGGGGGAGCGAAGCTGCAGCAGCCTCTCCTTCCCCCGCCGAGATCAGCTTGCCGGCAGGTCCCCGCTCCCCCCCCCCTAACAGGAGGCAGTGTAAAGGAGCAGAAAGCAGCACTCACGCTCGGGAGAGGTGAGTCGGCTGCAAGGACAAGACGCGCAGAGCTGGGCACATGTTTGAATGGCGCGCGAATAGCGCTCCTATGCGGCCATTGGTTGATGGGGCCGGTGAGCGTCGGCAGGGAGAGAGGACAGCGCCAGGAAGGGGAGGAGTGTGAAGCAGCTTCCTGCTTCTGGTCTTCCCGCGCAGTGAGAAGGAGAGATCACGCTGAAGCGTGCAGCACTGTCCGGATCCCTCTGCTCTGCCTCTCCTCCTGGGATAACATTCTCTGACTCAGAAATCGTTACAGGCCTGTATGATTTGAGTGCATTTGAGGAGTGTATATTGTAGTTAGATGGTCTTGTGAGTTATTTCATGGGGGAATTTTCACAGACAATTCTATAACAGGCATTTTTATTATTGGGAGTGGTGCTCTCTCAGAGACTTCCTAGCACAAGACTCTTCTATTTTGTCGCCTTAGTTTGTCTGCATTTCTTTTAACAATTATTTTAAGAAGCAGGACAATGGCGGAGAAGGGGACAGCTAAAGGCAAGGGTAATTCTGTGCCTGCTGCAATGTTTTATACCTGTTCAAAATGTAACACAAAACTTTCTGTTGGCCACACAGACCGAAACGCCCTTTGCGCAGCTTATGCTGCAGACGCTCAGGGGCGAGACAACTCAGCCCAGGAGGGATCTTCTACAATGGTAGAACCGCCCTGGATGCAGGCCTTTTCTTCATCTATGGAGAAGCTGACGGACGTGATGCTGCGGGTAATAGAGGTACGTGAGAACACTACCCCACTTACACTTGCAGGCAGCCAGGCTGACGAGAATGCCTCCGCATCACAAGCAGGGTCTACCCACAGGGAAGATAGGCCAGTATCTATTTCCCAGAGGGGTAAGAGGGCCATCACTGATGCAGGTCTGGACATAGGTCAGCTCTCTGATCTCTCCTTAGCAGAGGAAGGTGAGGTAGATATTGACACGGAAGGGGAGGCTCTCTATGATCCTGACTCTGGCTCCACGAGCGTGGATAGTCTTATTTTGGGAATCAGACATGCCTTAGGGTTAGCTGATCCAGAGCCGGTGGCGCCTAAGGGTATCTCCTTATTTAAAAGACCGAAGGCACAGTTAGCAATATTCCTGCATTCTCCAGAAATGTTGGAGATTATTTCTGAATCTTGGCACAAGCCAAATAAACAGTTTATGATTCCGGGAAAATTCAAGTCTCTTTATCCTCTGCCCCCTAAAGGAAACAGTAAAATGAGAGACTTTACCTAGAGTGGACACTCCGGTAGCCCTTTTAGCTTCGTCTTTGGCTATCTTAGTCCAGGAGCGGATAACCCTTAAGGACTACACTTATAAGAAGTGTGATCTGACTCTTCGCTCAGCTTATACCGCTGTGGGAAGTTTATTTAGGCCTAATATGGCTGTGGTATGGGCCAACAAGGCGGTGCAGATGGAGGCTTTGATTAAGGGCCTTAGAGATAACACTCCGCGTACAGAGCTAGTAAATCTAGCAGAACATGTACTAGAAACTTAAAAAGTATGTAGCGAATGCTGCCATGGATGCAGTTTCTGTAAATGCTAAGGCCTCGGCTCTTATTGTAGCAGCTCGTCGTACCCTATGGTTACGAACTTGGTCAGTAGACGCAGACTCTAAGAGAGCTTTAGAGAATTTACCCTTTGACGGACTAACTCTATTTGGGGCGGAGCTCGAAAGGGTTATTCAGGAGACCACGGGAGGAAAGAGTACTGCTCTACCCACGGTTTCAAGAAGACCCCGTCAGGGTAGATTTCGTTCCTTTCTGAGTTTTTCCCGGGAGGGAGGTGCCTTTAATAGAGGGCATTCCTCAGCGTCTAGATCATCGGCTATTAGAGGCAGAGGAGGTAGAGGTACAGCAAGGAGAGGTTCTGCTCGTCCAGCAGACAAACCCTCCGCGTGACATAGTTCTTCAGGGGGAGCATCAGGTGGGGGCACGACTTCTTCAATTCAGGGATCAGTGGTGGGAATCCACAACGGATCTCTGGGTTCGAGGAGTTGTGTCCCGGGGCTATGTCATAGATCTAGCCCACTCCCCTCCACACAGATTCTTCATCACTCCTCTCCCCTCTTGTCTCCTCAGAAGGGTGGCACTTCAGGAAGCCATTCAACAGCTCCTTTCTGCGCAGGTAATAGTTCAGGTTCCTCCTCTACAAAGGGGGCAAGGTTTTTATTCAAACCTCTTCCTGGTGCCAAAACCAGATGCATCCTTCCGGCCCATCCTGAATCTTCGGTCTCTAAACAAGCAGCTGAAGATTCAGAAATTTTGCACGGAATCCCTTCGCTCTGTGATAGCAGGGATAGAAAAAAGGGGAGTTTTTGGTATCATTAGACATCAAGGATGCCTACCTGCATGTCCCGATCTGGGAAGGACACCAGAGTCTCCTTCGGTTTGCAGTAGGAAAGGCGCACTTTCAGTTCAGGGCACTCCCCTTTGGCCTGGCCACCATTCCCAGAGTCTTTACCAAGATCATGGCAGTCATGGCCGGTCTATTGCGCAAGAAGGGCATAACAGTTGTCCCTTACCTAGACGACCTTCTGTTGAAGGCACCGTCTGCGGTCCCTCTATCCCAACAGATTCAGACTGTTATGCAGTTTCTTCAGAGTCACGGTTGGGTGTTGAATTTACCCAAGTTATGGCTGGTGCCAACTCAGCAGATGCACTTCTTGGGGCTGCTTTTCGATACTCAGTCTCTGAGAGTTTATCTTCCAGCAGAAAAAGTGTTAGCTTTGCAGGCAAAGACCAGATCCATGCTGAGGAAAAGGAGTGTCTCGGTTCTCAGTTGCATGAAGCTCCTGGGGACAATGGTCTCGGTATTCGAGGCAGTTCCTTTTGCTCAATTTCACTCCCGTCCACTTCAGGGAGAGATCCTGCGGAAGTGGTCAGGGTCTCAGACGAATTTGGACAAACAGATGGTTTGTCTGTCCACAGCCACAAGGCTATCTCTTGTCTGGTGGACGTCCCGATCCAACTTGGAGAGAGGCCAATCCTTACAGGTATGGTCTTGGACTCTAGTCACAACAGACGCCGGTCTGTTGGGATGGGTGGGAGCAACAGGAACCCTGAGGCTTCAGGGTCTCTGGTCCCCTCAGGAATCACGCCTTCCAATAAACATTCTGGAGCTCAGAGCAGTGTACAATACTCTGATAGAAGCACAGGAATTTCTAAGAGGAAAACCTCTTCAGATTCAGTCCGACAACGCCACCCCGGTAGCGTAAATAAATCATCAGGGGGGCACTCGCAGCGTGGCCGCTATGCGAGAGGCCAGACGCATACTAGCATGGGCAGAACATCAGGTCCCCAGGATTTCAGCCATTCACATTCCGGGGGTGAAGAATTGGGAAGCAGACTTCCTCAGCAGACACACCCTTCATCCTGGGGAATGGGCTCTAAACAGTCAGGTATTCTTTCTACTGGTGAAGCGTTGGGGCCGTCCGGAGATAGACCTGATGGCGTCCAGTCTGAACCATCAGGTGCCGCGCTACGGCGCAAGAGCTCGGGATCCAGCGGCAGAAATAGTAGACGCAATGTCGGCCCCTTGGCAGTACCGGATGGTGTACATTTTCCCGCCCATTCCAATGATTGCGCGGGTGCTAAAGAAGGTGAAGAGGGAGAGTGTTCCCGCTATTCTAATAGCTCCATTTTGGCCACGCAGAGCGTGGATCTCAGATCTGCTGTTATTAGCAGGAGCTCCTCCATTCCGGCTTCCCATGCAGGCAGATCTTCTGGTTCAGGGTCCATTCCTTTACCAAGGTTTGGATCAGCTGGCTTAGACGGCCTGGCTATTGAAACCCTAATACTTAAAGCTAAGGGTTTCTCTCAAGAGGTCCTAAACACCATGATTAAGGCCAGAAAACCTGCGTCATCTTCCATTTATTACAGAATGTGGAAGACGTATATCGTGTGGTGTGAGTCTAAGGGATTTCATTCTTCTAGATTTAAGATTTCCCGTTTCCTAGATTTTCTTCAGGAAGGTGTTCAGAAGGGTTTGCGGCTTAGTTCCCTCAAGGGGCAGATATCCGCCCTTTCTGTCTATTTTCAGAAAAAGATTGCTGAATATGCAGATATCAAGACATTTTTGCAAGGAGTTTTGCGCATACAACCTCCTTTTTGTCATCCTGTTGAGCCCTGGGACCTCAATTTGGTTCTTTGTGCTCTTTCTAAACCTCCGTTTGAGCCTTTACAGTCTGTTGACTTGCGGTATCTTACGTGGAAGACAGTATTTTTGTTGGCAATAGCTTCAGCACGAAGAGTGTCTGAGCTTGGGGCGCTTCGCTGTGACCCTCATTTTCTTATTTTTCAAGCAGACAGGGCAGTCCTTCGGACCAAGCCGTCTTTTGTTCCTAAAGTGGTTTCTAGATTCCACCTAAATCAGGAAATTGTTGTCCCTGCTTTTAAGGCAAAGAGGGATTCTTCAGAATGGTCTATGCAATACTTGGATGTGGTGCGAGCTCTACAATGCTATGTAGATCGTACAGCTCAGGTCAGAAAGACCAGAGATCTTTTTGTTTTATATGACGCCAAGAAAAGAGGATGGCCTGCTTCAAAGCAGTCTATTGCGCGGTGGATTACGTCCACGATTCGTGAGGCTTACGTTTCAGCTTCTCTAGCAGTTCTGCAGACTTTAAGGGCACATTCTACTAGGGCAGTAGATGCCTCCTGGAAGGCTAGGCACGGCGCGTCGGCAGCACAGTTGTGTAGAGCGGCGACTTGGTCTTCCGTTCACACATTCACTAAATTTTATAGACTTCAGGGCTTTGCATTGGCTGATGCAAGCTTTGGTCGCAGGATTATGCGTGCAGCTGGTCCAGAGCATTCCCACCCTTGAGGAAGCTTTGGTATATCCTCAATGTCTCGCAGTGTCCCCCAATGGCAGGGAAGAGAAAATAAGATTTTTACTCACCGTAAAATCCATTTCTCTGACTCCATTGGGGGACACTGCGCACCCTCCCTTGCTCTTTATATAGTTCTGTGTGTGAAAATTTTGATTATGATTCTTTATTATGAAGACCTGTCTAGGTTATGTTACCTCCTTCACTCTTGGTTAGTTAAAACTGATGATCTCTCTGGAGAGGAGGGGCATAGCAGGGGAGGAGTCCAAAGATTTAACAGTTAAAGTGACAAGAACTCCTCTACTATACCCCAATGTCTCGCAGTGTCCCCAATGGAGTCAGAGAAATGGATTTTACGGTGAGTAAAAATCTTATTTTACTCGCTCTCGTGCTCTCTCTCGCTCTTCCTCTCGCTCTTCCTCTCTCTCTTTCACTCTGTCACTCTCTCTCCCCCTGTCTCGCGCCATCTCTCTCTCCCTCTCTCGCGCCATCTCTCTCTCGTGCGCTCTCTCTTTTTTCTCTCTATCGCTCACCATCTCTCTTTTTTCTCTCTATCGCGCACCATCTCTCTATCGCGTGCTCTCTATTTATTTCGCTCGCACGCGAGAGAGGGCGCTCGAGAGTGCGTGGGCACGCTCTCTCTCATGCTGTTTTTCTTGCGCTCTCTTTCTTTCCGCGCGAGAGAACGCAAGAAAAACAGCGCTCTGTGCGAGAGAGGACGCGCATGCCCACGCTCTTAAGTGCCTGCGCTCTCTCTCTCGTGTCCTCTCTCGCTTGCTCGCCCTCTCTCTCTTTCTTTCTCTCTCTCCACGAGAGAGAGAGCAAGCGTGCGAGAGAAAGAGAGCGCTCTCTCTCTCGAGCGCGCTCTCTCTCTCGAGCGCGCTCTCTCTCTCGAGCGCGCTCTCTCTCTCTCGAGCGCGCTCTCTCTCTCGAGCGCGCTCTCTCTCTCTCGAGCGCGCTCTCTCTCTCTCGAGCGCGCTCTCTCTCTCTCGAGCGCGCTTTCTCTCTCTCATGCGAGAGAGAGAGCAGGATTCTACACATAATTTTCATAATAAAATCTGTACTTCAAAATGATGATGTATTTTTTATTTTTGTATGCTAGTTTGCATAGTCTTGAATCAAATGCATAACAGGTGTAGAAACATTATGATTAGCCCAATATGGCATACCATTTTGAAAACTAGAAAGCCTACCGCATCAAATGATGGTAGCCTTGAGGTTTTTTTTTTTAAGCCAGGATGGGGAAGATGTGCACATTATAACCACCCCTATTATGACTTCTTAATGTTTTCTGTGGTGCAGGGTATTATTGTCTGGTGATCACTAGATGATAACTATTAAAGGGGCACATGATTTGAAAGAGGGGACTTCCTTCAAATGAGGGTGCCCCAGAGAGTCTGGGTGCCAGGATGGGGGAAATAAAGCACTTTGAGGGCCCTTACCCTCTGGCTCTTCATTATCCTATGGGCAGTATGTGAGGAGATGGGGCTTGAATACACTCATCGTGATCACATCCAATATTGATCTTTATATCAAAGGCATTTTTATGGGTACTATGTAACCTTGAATTTGATTTTGACTGATCACAGTTTGGATTAATACATATTAGTCTCTCTTTACTTTAGCAGGATGCTGACTTAAAAATATTTTAAATATTCACTGTACTGTACTAGTGAAGTAAATTGCAAATTCGTGCTGCACAGAACATGGCAATGTCCCATTCTTCCCAAGTTACTTCCTCAGGAGTCTGCAGCCATCTCCAGAATTGTTTCTTCAGGGGGTAGGTTAAAATATTGACTATTGGGTAAGGCATAGTGCAATACAATTGAAAATCCTCTGGTTTTGAACATAATGGGCCTGAGTCATTAAGGAGATTAAAGCATAAAAAGCAGTAAGTTTGCACCTTGACAAAAGCATGTTCAATTGGAGGGGAGGTATATTTAAAATGTGGGGACAGATTTATAGTTGGGGTAGGGCATGACCTAGATCAACTTTTAATTTCAGTGTAAAATAAAGCTATTAAGTATTTGTGTGCTACATGAAAAAGCAGCCAGTATTTTCCTTACATGCAAAATAATAATCTAATTTGCACCCCTTGCATTGTAACATGGTTTGTCCTGGAGCAAATTTACTCCTTTTTTTTTGCTTTTCTCTCCTTAATGACTCTTGCCCAATGTGTATATATTATAACAATCACTTGTGCAGCTGTTATTTTATAATATAAAATATCTATGTGAGCAGCAAAGAACTTGCTAATGACTCACTGATAAGTTAAAGACGTTATTATGCTTCTAGTTTTGTGGAAATTGAATTTATTGTTAGAATTGATATACTATAGTGAAGTTTTGAAGGTTATAACTGCAGTAGTAGTTGTAACATTCAAAGCTGCACAATTTCAGATCAACTGCGGTTGACGAGACTGCCATTGGTTTCATCGTCCTTTAGCGGTACAAACCTTCTGTTGATGTGCCCTAATAATAAAAAACTGTGTGTTCCTTGCACCCTGAACTTGTATGTATAATATAATAATATGTATGTTAATGTGATATTCTTCTTTGCTCTGTGAATCTGTGCAGGAACACAAGGGGCCCTATTGAAATGTTGGGGTTATAGAAGCCATTGTATGCTTTCTTGATTAAGCAAGGTGTACAATATCGAATGGTAATGCTCTCCTTTTCGTTTAAGTGAGCAATAGTTACTATGGATTGTAAAATATAAACTACCCTTTTAATTGCATTTAATTGCTATGTTAAATCATTAATCACTCTTTGCAATACTTCATTTAGCACAGGTAAGGTGCATCCATTCTATCCATGTGTTCTAGCAATAAAATATGTTGAAATAAGTTCACTTTGAACCTTTACCAATTACATTGAAGTCATGTGATTTCTCTGAATCAATGTATGACATCTAAATTATGTAATACGTGATAAAAATAGAACAAGATGGCAAAGCTGTCAGATGCTTTTAATTCAACATGACATAATTTCTCGACAAGATATGTTCACTCCTTGTTTCATCACATGAACTATTCACACAGTCAGTTTATTACTATCTCATACATTTATTACTGAACAAGAAGAAATCAGCATCCAGTCATTCATTGTTTAGCACAGCCTAATAAAAGCCTATACTAACAAAAGAGGACCTGACACCCTGTAATTGTTTAAGTTATGCTGCCTACATGCCCTTTTGTGGGTAATCAGACACACAAAAACTGGCATACCTGTTTTTTTATGTATATGATGTTTGTTGAAGAACCTATGGTCTTTTGCAGGATGTTGGTGGGGGATGGATAGAAGCAAAGAACAACCAAGGTGAACGAGGTCTCGTTCCAACAGATTATGTTGAGGTGAGGCACTTCTTCACTTGGCTTTAGTTTTCCACAAATGTATGGTAAAGTAATCCTTTCTCTAAGTCATGCAGTTGGTAAGTCTCCCTAACTCTATTCTGAACCTCCCACTATAATGTAGTAAACTATAGCAAGTTGTGGGGATAGGCTAGAACCTATGTTTTATTTGAATTTGACACTGGAAGGCCTATCATTTCCTGGCTTCAGGAAAGTGTGAAGATGAATTTTATTTTTCAACAGCAGGGGCTGCCTAGCAAATTTTAGCCAGAGGCTCAGCTCATCAGGCTATTAGGAGCATTATAAAGAAAAAAAAATGCAGGTAGCTCACCTAGCCCAAGGTAGCCTACTATGGGACTGGCCCGGGGGGCAGATGCCCCCTGCCCCCCAACTCAGCCAGCCCCTGTTCAACAGTATGTGTATGAGAATGTGATTTAGCCCATCAGAGGCAAAAAAAAAGACTCTGTGTAAACTAAAGCATAATTTATGTATCTGCTCTCATTTTAAAGCATTAAAAGATGATGTAAATTTTCTTTAAAATGGTGATAAATTAAATCCTTATGCAATAAATGTCACACATTTTCTTAGTTATTATTAAGTCAGCAACATGGTCATATGACAAAGAGTTGATAATAATTATACATATATCAGTAATGTGACCAGAGCTAAATAGTTATATTGCAATAACAAAACAGCTAACATATATATCTCATTGTTAACTGTTTTGATATCATAATAGCAAAACCCTTAACAATTCGATAATAAAGTTATATCGTAATAGCGTCACAGCTAACAATGAAGTGCTGACTGGTTTTTCAGAAGATGATGGGTAGGATAATTTAAATAGAAACTAGGGAAATAATCAAGAGAGGGGGGGGGGAAGGATCCAATAGGACCTGAGAAAAAGAAGAAAATGGGTTATGCATTTTTGCAATTTGAATTTTCTTTCATTTTGATGAAGAGAAAATTGCTGGCTGCGTTTTATCTAATTTCTGGCGAGTCGTCATCATCCATGATTTCCCATGTATCCGACTCCCAGGCTTGTTCATGTGTGTCTTTCAGTAATGCACAAATATTTTACAAGGTCACTATATAATTTTGTAACCAAACCTTTCATGGAGAACTACCTCATTCAGATGGTTTCAATGGTCATAACTGATAATTTAGGCAATCGTGACAGAGTTGTAAAAATTTTTGATTTGGAGAAACTGACGTTTTTGTTAGGAATTTGTGAATGTAAATCCGAGAGTGATTAACCACTCATAAGATCTCTCAGATATCTGGTTCCATTCACCAGCCAGGGGCCATCGGACATTATCCTGATTTGATTTGTTGAATATTTGAAATATGGAGGAGAGTGATGGGGCTAAGGAGAAGGTTTATTTTGCATGGTTCCAAATGGAAAGAGTGTTTAATGATGGGATGGCCAGTTAGTGATTTACGGCGAGGAGAGGGACTCGCCCTTTAATGATTCTGCCTCAATTTTAGGTACAGACTTTAGAGGTCTTTGGAGAACTCCACTGGATACACTCAGCGAGTTGCTCAGCCAGACAATAACATTTATTATTTGGAATGCCCAAATCTCCACCCGGCGACAAGCATCGTAAGGTGTATAGTTTAACTCTTGGGCCATTGTTTGCCCATATTTAATATTGCTGTGCTGAATTGACTTAAATATTTTGAGGCAGACTTTAAAATTGGAGCGGCGGAAAGAGATAGAGGTGCCTAGGCAGAACATTGTTTCACAACATTGATAGGTCCTATCCAGGAAATAAAATGTTGCCTCCATTAAAAAAGCTTCAATTGAGATCATATGCAAAGTGGCAACTATCTTAATATGTATGCCAGTTAACAACAGTAGCATTTGGTTGGTTTATCCCAAGCATACGTCACATACACTTATGTCCCATTTACACCCATGTTTCTAACCATTTTATTTTATTTGCAACAAATGCATTTGCTATTAGGCATAAATAAAATTGCTAAAACTTCTTTAATACAGCAGAAAAAACTTCCTGTCTCATGTACAAAAATGTACAATAAAAAATGAGTGTGGTCTTATGATCTGATCTCCTGATAGTGGTACCAGATGTGTTTGGATGAACACGAATTCTGCATAAAAAAGGGCTCAATGACTAGCGCAAAGATTAGAGGTGGTAGGGGACAGCCTTGTCTTGTGCCGTTAGTGATACCAAACAAGGAGGAAGTCAAATCGTTTACTGTTGTGGAAGCTGATGGTGTTCGACATAAGGCCAAATTGTCCTATAAAAATTTTCCGGACAAACCCATAACAAGCATTCAAAACTTGAAATATGAATAACCAGAATATATGTCTGAAGGTTTTCTCTGCGTCAAGTGATAACATTAAGGCAGGACATTTCTGCTTGTGGATGGAGCGTATGAGGTTTGTGTTGCCCGAGGCCTGACATCCTGGAACAATACCGACTTGATTGTGGTGTATCAGGAGAGGACAAATTCTATGTACTCTATAAGCTAAAATTGTTGCGTAAATTTTAACATCTGCATTTATGAACGATATCAGCCGGTAATTTGAGCACTGTTTGGGTCTCATCCTGGTTGACACATTTGCTGAGAATGGAGACATAGGCAATATAATGTTTCATAATAATTCTTAAATTACTTGATGATTGCGGCCAGTTCACATGTTATTAATCCCCCATTAATTTGATCTGGCGTGAGGAGACGACTTAAGAAGATCGTGGAGGATGTATATACCAGCATGATCTGTTCATGAAAATGGAGTCATGCCTGTCTCAGTTACTGAATATGTCAGTGTTCAGGATGCAAACAGCATTGCAATTCGTCAGCAAGTTTGTTGCGGCACTGAAAAGTATGTGTAGTCTTTAACTGTTGATTTTTTAAGTCTCCAGGTGTAACAAAGATTAAGGGGTATATTTACTAAACTGCGGGTTTGAAAAAGTGGAAATGTTGCCTATAGCAACCAATCAGGTCCTAGCTTTTATTTTGTACAATGTACTAAATAAATGATAACTAGAATCTGATTAATAGCTATAGGCAACATCTCCACTTTTTCAAACCCACAGTTTTGTAAATATACCCCTAAGTCTCTAAAAGTGGACCACAGAAATGAGTAAGTCTCTCTGGGTGGATCATCTGCTTTGGCCTGAGTTAAATGTATCTGGTCTAGTTTTGAATTTATAATAAAGTTGAAATTAGGGCCAGGCTGGGCTGGGGGGCTGAAGGACATCCGTCCCCCTGGGCCAGTCACATAGTGGGATACCTTAGGCTTGGTCACTGGGCCATCTGCTTTTTTTTTTTCCTTTAAAGTGTTCGTAATAGGCTGCTGAGTTAAATCTTGCCAATGGGATTTTGATTGCCTGTATGAGTTTAAAAACAAAAAAGTAATTAGTTATAATTTTACACATAGGTGTTTCTCTTCTGGAATTTTAAACACAGCCATTACATTCCTCATTAGAAATTCCCCTTCAAGGCCCACTTTCACCTCTTGATTGCTGTTCTGTAATTTCTGAAACAATAGTAATTGTGAGCATTCTCAAAAGGTGATGTCAATCAAGGTAGTTTGGAGCATGTTTCAACCTGCACTTATACCACTTTCATACTGCCGCCCCGGCAATATCCCAGGTTTTTGAAGCCGGGTTTTTGCAGGGGCTCGGAGCGTTCCCAGCTCAGAAACACCATTCATACTGCACCTTGGACCCGGGGATTTCCCGGGTTGACCCCATTCATACTGCACAAGTCTGTGCCCTGGCAATTTGTGGGAGTCATCACCAGAGCACTTTTCATTGGCTGAAAGCTGGAATATGAAAAAAAAAAAATTCTCTCTCTCCTTTCTCTCTCTCTCCTCTCTCTCTCTCTCCTCTCTCTCTTTCTCTCCTCTCTCCTCTCTCTCTCTCCCCTCTCTCTCTCTCTCTATCTCTCCTCTCTCTCTCTCGCAAAAACCCGGGTTGCACCATTCATAGTGCAGGCAACCCGGGTCCAACCCGGGAATTACCCCTCGATAAAACCCGGGATTTTTCACTTGTACCATTCATACTGCATCAAGACCCGGGTCGTTTGAGCTCGCCCCGGGAAAAACCCGGGATTTTGGTGCAGTATGAATGGGGTATAACAGGTTCATTCTTGCTGAGTCTGCACTGTGGTAAGTCAGTCCTCTGCTATCTGTTTTAGAGTGAAGGTGTTCTGTATCAGAAGATACCATTATACTAGAATGTTTTTTTTATTTGTTCCCGTGGTTATTTTGTGTTTAATTCTAATGTTGTAAAAGAACCTTTTTTTTTTTTTTTTTTATATAAATCTTTTTATTTCAAATGACAAATACATTAAATCAAACATGACATATCAGTTACATATTCTAATGTTTTCAGATACAGTTAAAATATTCAGAACAATTTGGCATTAGAATTCAACATCAAATATAACCATTTGACTGGAAAATTACCTTACTTAAAGTTCTTGAAAACAATGTAAATATTCTTATACACATACACTTATAAATGCAACTGTTTGATATGAACTATTATCAACAGATAAACACATCTAAATCAGGGGAAGAAGATAAGGGGGGGGGGTATTAGTTGTCTTTTAGCAAGATACCAGATAAAGAGTATTGGACAGATCTTTATCTAACTATCAGAGATCCGTGTCTTTAGGGATTTTTAGAAATTTTAGAAGGGTCGAGTTAAGTTATCTGGTGAAAAGCATGTTCACCTGGCATTCCCAAATTCAGAGTAAATTAAGGTTTCTGATTCCAGAGTTTTAGGTTTTGAACTTTGGAATCCAACCGAGTTAAACTGTCGCCTTTTATCGAACTAAATTTCTTTTTTTTTCTTTTAACTTAATTGTCTGAGTAAATACCAGGTAGTATTTTCAAACAGTTTAAAAATATTTCGCTGGACCGCGGGCTCCAGTAATTCGATATAAATGCCCCATTTTTTTGTGGAACCTCATCCCACCTTTTTCTATACCTGGGAGAGTGGCTCTTCTGTCCAAATATATAATATCTTCATTTTGAGCATTCCCAGAGTCGGAGCTACTGGTGACGTCCAATATCGTAAAATCAACTTTTTTGCTACCGTGACAATCACAATTAGAGCTGCTATAATATCAGAGGATGGTAAGTAATCTTTCCAATTTCTAAAGTTAGCCAGCAGAAGAGGTTCTGCTTCTAATGTAACCTGTGTCTTGAAGTGTAATTAATATAATTCACAGTCTTGTACCAGAATCTCTTAACCTTCCTGCAGCCCCAAAAGTTATGTAACCAATCCACTCTTTGGGACTTGCATTTCTGACAGAGACCAGTCTCCCCTTCGACCATAAGAAAGCGGCTTGTTTGTGGGATATACGCTCTATGAACTACCTTTAAATGTATTTCTTGGAGACGAGCAATAGATAGTGATTTCCAAATGAATTCAAAGTGACAAGTTAAAGTAAGTGGATCACTTTTGCTGGGAATATCTCTTTGCCATGCATCAACTGCTCGTTTCCAGGGGGTTGCAAGCTGTGTGAATATTAAATCTGCATATGCATATCTAATTTTAAATTTAGCAGTTTTCAAAAAGGTAAGTAAGCTTTCTAGAGCATCTGGACTCCCTGATGATTTTCTTGGATCTAATATTGAATTTGCATAATGCCTGAGCCTGAGGTACATAAAAAATTGCGAATTTGGTATTTCCAATTTTTCCCTTAGCTGACTGAACGTATAAAGTCTACCCCCATGATTAAATATATCTTTTATCGCCAGTATCCCACTATCTCGCCATGCCAGAAAGTTGATGTTCTCCAAACTAGCGTGAAACGCTGGATTACCCCAAATCGGAAGGTACTCGGTAGCCCTGAAGCCTCTCTTGTATTTTTTATTGATATGAATCCATGCCTTATATGTATCTCTGAAAAGAATGTTTTCAGCAAGTTGTGGAGGTAACACAGACTTAGGCAAATGTAATAGTGCAGCCGGGGAGTATGGGTGGAACATAGCATCTTCCAAATTTTTGTCAGTGTAACAGCTACGTTCAAAAAGCCAATCAATGACATATCGAAATAAAGCCGCACGTGTGAATGAGTTTATATCTGGTAAGCTAATTTCCCCCTGCGCTTTTCCTAGAATCAGTTTGCTTCTTGGTATACGTGGTTCTTAGAATGGCAGATAAATTTGGAGAAATATTTTGTGCAAGTATGTGTGTCAAACTTATTTAAACCTATAGGAAGCATTTGTATTGGGTATGATAACTTTGGAACAAATGACACTGTTAATAACTGCATTACGTCCTAGAAGGGATAGTGGAAGGTCATGCCACTTAGTTAAGAGTACTGTGATTTTTTTTAATTATAGATGGGTAGTTAAACTCGTATCATTTTTGAAGTCTAGCAGGGATATAAATTCCTAAATATTTAACTTTAGCATGGTGCAGTGTGAACTGCGATGTAAGAAATGAATTACTCATTATGGCCTGTACACCTGACAATGGAAGTATTTCTGACTTATCAAAATGTATTTTTATATCCTGCAAGGGAACTTAGTTCCTGGATTACACTCAGAATAGCAGGTATTGATTTCTCTGGTTTAGATACCATCAACAGCATATCATCTGCGAAAAGAGCTAGCTTAGCTTCTTGATTCCCCACTTTTATACCCATATCTTACTTTTTTTCCCTTAATGCCACTGCAAGAGATTCCAGTGCCAATGCAAACAATAACGGGGATAGCGGTTATCCCTGCCTGGTGCCTCTTTCCACCTTGAACGAGGCTGATTGAAAGCCATTAGCTAGCACTTGTGTACTAGGGTTATGATATAAAGTTATTAAGGTGTTGATATATTGAACTGGAAATCCAAACTTGTGAAGGATTTTAAACAAATGATCCCAAGTTACCAGGTTGAATGCCTTTTCAACATCTGAGGAAAGTAATAAGGCTGGGTCATCTCTCTCCGACCCCTCCAAAGCATGGAGACTCATTAGAATCTTTCTAACATTAGTTACCGAGTGCCGCCCCCATATAAAGCTTGTTTGTTCCTTGTGAATTAAACTTGGTAACAGGGTTTTTAGCTGCTCTGCCATTATCTTCGTGAATAATTTGTAATCCACATCTAGTAGTGAAATGGGTCCTGATAATCTCAAGTCTCGTCCCGGTTTAGGGAGCACTTTGACAATGGCACTATTAAAATATATTGGGATTTTAACCTCTGAGAGTACCAGCAGAATCACAATTCTGTCTTGTAAGATTTTATAGAATTCCCCACTAAACCCGTCGGGGCCTGGGGATTTAAAAGATTTCAGTTGTTTAATTGCCCTTAGAACCTCTTCAGAGGAGATAGGCAGAGTTAGGGCCTCTGCTTGCGTCTCAGTCATTTGAGGTAAAGATATTTTATCCCATAATCTGTCTCACGCTTTGGGATCAACAGGGTCTTGAGAGTATAATTTAGAGTAAAAGGAACTCAGAGTCTGTATAATTTCTGGCCCTTGGTATTTGATGGTTTCATCTTGTGATTGTAATGATGAGATATTACTGTTAAGTCTACTCCCGTTTAGTAAATTCGAGAGAATCTTACTTGACTTATTGCCACATTTATAAAAGTTGAATTTACTTGCCATTTCTTGGCGTGTACATTGCTGTTGCATTACTTGATCAAAGTGTATTTGCTTTTGTTTATATTTAGTTTTATTTTCTGGGTTGGGCTGACCTTTATATAACTCAAAGGATTCTGTTAGTTCAAGCTGATCCTCAGAATATGCCTTTTGCTGATCTCTATTATATTTTGCCACATACGAGATAATATCCACCCTCATGACTACCTTTGTAGTCTGCCAAAATAACATGGGATCATCAGCATGTTGTTGTTGATTGTTATGTACATATTCATCCCATGCTAGTTTTACCATATCCTGAAATTTTTTGGATTTAGAAAGATTAGCTGGAAATCTCCATTGCTTATGCTTTCCTAATGAGACCTGTCTATCTATTTGTATCCAGATCTGGTTCAATGCCAGTTGATATAGTTTTATTAGCTAGCAAGTGCGAGATCAAAAAATAATCTATGCGGGAAAATGTATTATGAGCTACCGATAAACATGTATATTCTAAGTCAGCTGGGTTTCTAGCTCTCCAAATATCTAGCAACTCAATTGATCTGAGATATACTTTATGCCGACTTGGCTGTCGGATCTCTTTTGTCTTGAGGCAATTGACCTATCCAGGTGTCTGGAAGTCACCATATTGAAGTCTCCACCGACTATGAGGAGTGAGTCTGAGTACGTATAAAGCTTGTTAATCAGTTGTAAGAAAAAAGGTTTGGTATGTGTATTCGGGGCATAGACATTGCATATTACATATTTAATATCTTCGATGGTGGCAATCAATACAACATATCTCCCGTCTTTGTCAGTTATTTTATGATGAATATCTACCTTGAGATTTTTCTTAACCGGGATTGCTACCCCTCTTGATTTACTATTGTATGAAGCATACACCAAAATCTTGAATTCTAACATTCAGTTTTTCATGTTCTACCTCATTCAAATGTGTCTCTTGAAGCAAAGCTATATCTACTATAGACATATTTAGATATGTCAGTAGTTTTTTTCGTTTAATAGGTGAGTTGATACCTCCCACGTTCCATGAGCAAAATTTCAACGCAGCCATCTAACTCTCATATTTTTGTATTATAATTGTAGGTGAAGGGCTCTCCTTATGGTATATCGTACATTACCAAGTAATTAATGCATAAACCTCTTCTCTTCCCAATCTCTTGTTTGGAGTCTGATCTGACACTTTTTTATATCATAGGGAAAGACAACTATCTTTGAGGAAGGATGGGACAGGTATAAAAATCATAGTAATACATAAACCAGATGTGGTGCACAGTATCCACTGTAATCACCAAACTCATTTGGGTGTGGAGAATTAACATGTCGGGTTGGTGCACTGTCAGTAAGGGGAAGGAAAAAAACAAAAACAAAGAAAAAAACAAAATAAACATTAAAGCTAGAAAGTGAACTCTGCGGAGGAGGGAGGGTGTCCACTCTGTTAGTGAAGAGAAGTATTAACACAACTATAATACTATATTACATTGGGGTTAAACCTATATTAATAAGCCTAAACAGCTTGTAAATAAAGATACCAGAAAAGGTGTGCAGAAAGATATCGGCAACACCAGTACAGAACTTAAATCCAATGAGCAATAATGCATCAGTATCATAGCAATATCATTACCTATAAATCAGCCTTGTTGGTTAAGACATTCTCTGGCCCGACTTCAGCAAACATTAACTCATTAGCCCTGAACATCTCTAGGGTCAAATCTGTGCAAACAGATTAAGATATGCCCACAATAATTCTCAACCTACAGGATACAGTTATCAGACAACAAAAGACAAAACAGTCATATGATATAGCATGGATGAGGAGAGAGAGACATATTTATGTGTTCAGGAGGCCAACTAACGAATTATCTCAGTATTAGTGTCCGGCCGGTACATATCAGCATTGTTTCCCGAACTTAATCAGTCTCATTGATCTGGTGATTCAGATTCCACATCCAATTCTCTCAAATAGGCTTATGCATCTTCTGCAGTCGTAAAGTCTTTATACTCTTGACCGTCAAAGATCTCAGGCGTGCAGGATATAAGAGCGCAAATGTTTTCCCCTCTTTACTAATGCAGAACAGATAATGGAGAATTCCTTCCGTGCTCTAGTGACTTCTGCTGAGTAGTCTTGAAAAAGCAGCAGGTGAGTACCTTCCTAGCTTATTGGCCTTACTGACTTTGAGGCTAACCAAAGAGCATTTTTGTGCGTATATAGTTGAGGCATTTAAAAATAACTGTGCAGGGTCGTGTTATGCACGTTTCGTCGCTATCCAATAACGATTGTCGAATCCCGATGTGTGGTTCCAAAGCACAAAGTAATTTAATAGCATAAAAGTAGAAGAATATCAATGCGAAATAAAACAAGTACAGCCGTTACTTATCGCAGGCGCTCTGGATCCAGTGAACAGTCATTCAGGTCTGAAGGCTGTGGTCAAGGAAGACTGGTCACTAAGCCCAGAGCCCCTGCTTATATGCAGTCAGTGAATACAGTAAAACAATGCAGATGATGTGGCTTGCTTCTATTGGTCCAGGCTTCAGGAAGGTCCAGTGTACTGCAGGTTATAGGCCAGTTCAAACCAAAATATCCAAAGGTGGGGGTCAACTCTCCAGGGAATGTGCTCTGACTTTCCCGCCAAGAATCCAGTTTCACTAGTCTATTTGCATTTCACAGTTTGTATCACTTTAAACATTTATTCCCTAACATCGCTAACTATAGTATACAATGTGCGATTTCCTTGGTGAATGAACCAGACAACTGCTGATGAATAGGGGATTAAAATGATACCAAACATGACATAGTTCCTGTAACCTGAACCTTTGATTTCACTAACATGCATATAACTTTTAATATTAAACATAAATACTACTATATTTCGACATAAATAACTGTGTTGCAACTACGATTAATGTGTACTAATTACAAATGTGTGTGTTCGTGTGAATGTGAGTAAAAGTGTAAAGCCTGTTATTGCCACGTGTTGCGGCTGGATACGCCCTTCCACACCGTAGCGTGCTCTACGTATTATTTCAGACAAAAACAACCAAGTTTGCTCGATATTAATTTAAATGACTTTATCCAATTTGCTGACTTCGATAGCTCCACCCTTTGATAGTGTAATAAACTATCACCCAATCACATTCTCGAGGTTAGGATTGTACTGTACCTCCTCGAAGAGACCATGATCTCAGTATCCCTCACCACCATTTCAGTCTTTCAGTGTTTCCCTCAGAAGACTGCTTTTCACACTTCAACACAGTAGGAACACATTTGACACACAAGCCAATTACTAAGATGGCACCAAGTATAAGGAGAAGGAGCTTACCTACGCTAGCAACCATTTTCTGTACCCACTCCCCTAGACCTGAGAACCATTTTACAGGGTTCAACCATGAGAACCAACCTGCCACCTTTTCCCCGACCTCATACAACGAAGAATTATGGTTCCTTCGAAATTCCCATTTTAGTTGCAGAATCTCATCCATCTTCTGGTCTATTACGTCTTTGGGGTCCTCCGTATTATTGGTGATGTACGTGCAACATTTGACACCAAATTGGGTGGCCAACGTCACACAATATCCACCAGTAATAGATGTAAGATAATTCAATACCAGTCTATGTTGCATCACCTCCTTCTTATACGCTTGTAGCTCCCTTTCCGTATACCTGAAAGTGTCATCCTACATCTTGGTGATATTGTCTATCAATTTAGCTAGATCTTGAATATACTTAAAATTTAAAGTTTCCCCGAGCGGTCCTGGTGAGATCTAGAGCAACTATAACTTGAAAGCCAGAGGTTTCACTAATCAATTTTGTAGCTATGGGTTCTTCACCATGAATCATATTTCTTTTCCACGGTTTTCATACTGTGTGTGTATGTATGGTGGGGATGTAGTCTTGTGAATACCAACCATTTCTTCATGAGTAATAGTCATGATTTCAGGAACCAGTTTATCTAAGAAACACAAACCCTTGGAACTCGGAGTTACCCAGGAATAAGCTTTTCTCCCACAAACAAGGTACACGTCATCTGGGAGGACATAAGAAACAGTATGCCCATTGATAATATCAAACAAAGTTTTGACAAAACTACCACTGCCTAGTGTCTCCATTTGTTCGAGACACGTGACAGCATTTATGACATTCTTACAATTACATATAGATACTTTCCCAATGGATACTTTCTTAGGTCTGTTTACACGTCCTAGTTTATGGAGTCCATCAACATTTCTGCCTATTGGTGACCTTGCAAGTCTCCCTCCAAAATGAGTGTGGTGAGCCATTGTCTGATCTGAAAGGTCAGCTTCCCAATTCTTTAGTCGTTTTACATGTGAGATATTTAGGCACAGTAAAGACCGGTCTAAGGAGTATTGCCGAAGCTTCAGACTAGGGGACCTAGTGTTATTGTACTTCCCTTCTATGGACCTCCCTCCCCTTAATTCGAGGACCTCAGAGATGTTTAGTGGGAACTGCACTAATCCTATGTTATGCTGTCCGTGAGGCACATGAGAGCACACCCAGCACTCAGTTTGGTTCAGAACCTTACCCACTAAGAAGTGATAATCCTCCAGAGGATGCCCGCCCTTGTCCATATTATTATTGGACTGGCATCGCTGGATGCACTTCTCTTCAACTAGGGAGTCACAGTACTTACAGATACAATACTCATCAGACAATAGCCCCTCACACTGTCTCCGAGTTCCAGAGCTAGCAGACCTTTTCATAACCCCTGGACCAAGCTTGATAATGGGCTGCTCTGTGTATCCTAATAACTTTTCCTCAAAATCCATCTCATCAGTATCACTACCAGATCCTGCCTCTGTCCTCTGTTCTCCACAAAAATAGGGTGTCCTATAAAAAATAAAAACAAGAAAAATCCTGGAACAGTAGAAAAACAAAAATCGCCACTCCATCGCTGGAAAGATAATTTGGGCACTGTCCTTGGCTCAGGTGTCTTGACTGCAGGCTTTAGGTTCCCGGAACAGGTTTACGAGTGACAGATCGGTGTCGTCCGTCTCAGCTTTATCTCGCACTTTCTCCAGGTTACTGACTTTCCTGCAGTGGGTGGAATATACCCAAGTGTCTCTTTCTGCAACCTTCAGTGATGTGGTATGGGCAGCACGGTGGCTAAGTGGTTAGCACTTCTACCTCACAGCGCTGGAGTCATGAGTTCAATTCCCGACCATGACCTTATCTGTGCGGAGTTTGTATGTTCTCCCTGTGTTTGCGTGGGTTTCCTCCGTGTTTGCGTGGGTTTCCTCCCACACTCCAAAAACATTCTAGTAGGTTAATTGGCTGCTGTCAAAATTGACCCTAGTCTCTGTGTGTGTGTTAGGGAATTTAGACTGTAAGCTCCAATGGGGCAGGGACTGATGTGAATGAGTTCTCTGTACAGCACTGCGGAAACAGTGGTGCTATATAAATAAATGGTGATGATGATGATGTGGTACTGGTCAGCAGCACTTGGTACGGGCCTTCCCAACAGTCTCTTAAACAACCTGAGCATAAGAAATTGCGGATCATAACATATTCCCCAGGTTCAACATCATGACAGTTTGTCTCTGGCATACCAGGTGATATAATTTTTAGTTTTTGTTGTTGTTTTAGCTGTCTACTCATTTTTATAAGATATTGCACAGTCACTTCATTATTACACTTCAAGTCATCTTGTGGACTCACGATCAAATGAGGTTGTCGGCCGAATAGTATCTCAAAGGGGGACAGATTAAGACGAGGTCTGGGAGTGGTTCGGATGCTATGAAAGACTAGTGGCAAAGCTTCAGGCCACGCCAACCCAGTTTCAGCCATTATCTTACCAAGCTTGTTCTTAATAGTCCCATTTACTCTTTCCACCTTACCACTGGCTTGTGGTCGGTAAGGGGTATGAAGTCTGCTACTGATTCCCATGAGCTTACATTTGTTCTGGAAGATTTCACCAGGAAAGTGGGTACCCCTATCACTTTCTATGATTCTAGGGATAGCGTATCTACACACAAATTCCTGAACAATTTTCTTTGCAGTGGATATAATTGGATATAGTCAATTTGTATTACCTGAAAAGGTTGGTCTGTAGGAGGGATATGGGATGGCTCAGTTGGTATAGCTTTCCCGACACTTTTCCTCAAACAAGTAAGACATGACATTGCCTTCTTACAGGCCTGAGTAGAAAAAACAGGTGTACACCAGTATGCTCTCACTAGTTTGCACATACCTTCCTTACTCAGATGAGTCAGACCATGTGCTGCCTCAGACAGGCTTGGATAGTATGCTCTGGGAGCCACAGGCCTACCTTGTCCATCTCTCCAGAGTCCCGAGGACTCTTGTCCTCATCCCTTCGCCTTCCAGACCGTCTTTTCCTGTAGAGAACACAAATCTTGCATTTCAATTAATATCTGCATGTCTAATGTCTGAAAAACCATCATAGTCTCGATCGATACAGTTATAGGTTGCCCTGCTGCCCATTTAGCAGCTTTGTCCGTCCTGTTGTTGCCTAATGACATCGGGTCTTCTTCAGAAGTGTGGGCTTTACATTTTATGACGACTACTGTCTTGGGTAACTGTATCGCTGTAAAAAGTCCTTTTATGTGTTGTGAGTGTGCCATTGGCGTGCCTGCTGCTGTCGTAAAGTTTCTAAGACGCCAAATGGCCCCGAAATCGTGCACTACCCCGAAGGCGTACCTAGAGTCAGTATATATATTAGCTGACTTACACTTTGCCAACTCACATGCTCTCCTTAATGCTACTAGTTCGGCCACTTGGGCTGAGTGAGGTAGGCCAAGGGGTCCAGCTTCTACAACATCCTGATCGTCTACAACAGCATAACCAGTACATAGTTCTCCCGTCTCCGTCTGTCTATGACAACTCCCGTCTGTATAAAACGTAAAATCTACGCTTTCTATGGGGGTGTCACGTATGTCGGGCCTTGCAGTAGATGTCTGGTTCAGATATTCCATACAATCATGCATATCATTATTCTTGCAAAACTCATCACCAACCAGGGTCTCCTCACCTCCCACCCTTTGTGACTCTCCAGGCACATATGAAGGTATGTAGCTGGATTTAAAGTGCTACATCGTTTGATGGTGATGTTTGAGGGTGCCATCAGAGCTATTTCCCATTTTGTGAACCTAGCTGAAAAGACGTGTCTGGTTTGAGCTGAATTCAACACAGCTGATACTGCATGAGTTGTATAGACAGTTGAATCATGTCCTAATACTATGTACTCGCTCTTACCTCGCTGCTACACTACTTAGACATGTTGGGAGTGATCTTGCCACAGTGTCCAATTGTGCACTGTAGTATGCTACCGGTCTGTTAGCGACACCATGTTTCTGAGTGAGGACACCTGCTGCACAACCATCAGCTTCCGTACAGTATAGCTCAAAAGGATTTTCATAATCCGGTATTCCCAATGCAGGTGCTCTAGTCAGACTATCTTTAAGGTTAAAGAACGCTTGCTCTGATTCCTCCGTGTGTACAACACGTTCTGGTTTAGAGGAAGAGACTAGCTCCTGCAATGGTAATGCTAGAATAGAAAAACCTGGGATTCAGGATCTACAGTATCCACACATTCCCAAGAAGGTGCGGATTTGCTTCAATTCTGTCCGTTGTCAAATGTCTTAGCCCCTGGGTGAGACAGTGTCCTGAGTATTTAACTTTAGTTTGACATGGCTGTAACTTGTCCTTTGCAACCTTGTGCCTTGTTTGTGAAAGATGAAGTAGCAACAATTTAGTATCATGTAAACATGACATAAACGAATCAGAGCACAACAACAAATCGTCCACATATTGAATCAGGACAGATCCATTGCTTGGTTCGAAGGATTGTAAACAGTCATGTAAGGTTTGGAAGAAAATACTAGGGCTTTCAATGAACCCCTGGTGCATTCTGGACCATGTGTATTGCACCTCCCTATAGGAGAATGCAAAAAGGTATTGGTAGTCAGGGTGAAGAGGGACTGAGAAGAAGGCAGAACAGAGGTCAATGACAGTAAAGTGACTAGCAGACGGTGGAATCTGCATGAGGATGACAGCTGGATTGGGCACTACAGGAAATTGGCTCTCAACAACCTTATTAATTCCCCTTAAGTTCTGGACTAATCTATAGCCCCTCCCCGCACTTTTCTTCACTGGGAAAATGGGACTATTTGCTGTGTTGGATGTACGAATTAAAATCCCTTGTTGCAACAGCCTCTCAATAACAGGATACACCCCTAATTCCACCTCCGGTTTTAATTGCTACTGTGAAGCTATCCTACCACTTTTTAGATTTACCATCACAGGAGCTACATTTGCCATCAATCCAGTGTCCTGTCCATCTTTGGTCCATAGGGAACCTGGTATTTCCAGCAACATCCCCTTTATCTGAGATGGACTTTGTTCTATAACGGTAGGGTGTAACATTAACCATTTTGGGGTGTCCAATATATCCTGTACCTCATCCGCGACCTTCTCTGATATATCTAGGAATACACCATCAGGGGTACAGTATATGACACATCCCATTTTGCATAACGAGTCCCTTCCCAGCAAGTTAGTAGGAGCTGCTGCAGCCTAGAGAAATGAATGCTTGGTATGCACAGGCCAGATAGTAACCTCTGTGGGTTGAGTTAAAAGGAAATGTACCACTCTCCCCGTTACCCCATAGCTGGAATAGTTCTGCTAGTTACCTGTTGATTAAAAGGAGAAGTTATCACTGATCTGGCCGCCCCTGTATCTACAATAAAAGCTTGTTTCCTACCAGCTATGTCAACTATCATTGTAGGTTCTTCCCTCAGACTCTCAGTTAACCTCACTGGCTGTAGACTTCAGGTATGACCTGACCCCTATCGCTGACTATCACTTTCCCGCGCAGCTTTTGCTGCTATAGCATGTGCGGGTATCTGTGAGTTCTCTAGCCTATGTATGTTTCTCTTTTGTGGGTATCTATGTGATCCCCCTCTAGGTGTCTCCCATCTTCTTTCTGGACAAACTCCTTATGTGTCCCTCTTTATGACAGTGAAAACACACCATTACCTTATTACCTGTGTTGTGTGTGTGTGTGGTATTTTTGTGGTTGTGTGTGCAAACCCTCTAAAGGCTGAATACTTACCGTCATCAACCTATCACTCTTTTCTTCCTTCTTTCTTAAAATGTTCTGATCATGCTCCACGGCAATTTCTCTAAGAGTATCTACAGTGATGCCCCTCCAACTAGGTGTTGAGGTCTGTACTCTAGTCTTTAGATTTTCCCTAAGACCATCCATTAGTACCGTCACAGCCACTTCCCTATGATGTGGATCCTCCCTTATATCTGTTATCCCAGTAAACTGTGTCATCACTGCAAGAGCTCTAGAAAAATAATCAACTGCTGTTTCACTCTCTTTTTGCTTAATGGTGAAAATCTTGCTCCAATTTACTACTACTGGAAAATAGATGGCTAAATGTAAGACAATTTGCTGAATATTCTCTTGGTTATCCTCATCTGTCAAGGTGTTGTCTTCCTCCAACAAACAATCTTTAATAAATTTTTGTATGTTAGTATTGGGAGGAAGGCATGCCCTCAACACCACTCGCCAATCCTTATTAGTTGGTTCGTGAGCGTTTCCTAAGTCTTTGACAAACTTCTGACATTTAGCCAACTCTTTTCTAGGATGTGGGAACTCGGTCATAATGGAACGTAGTTCTGATCTAGTCCAGGGACAGTGCTTTGAAACATTTCTTAAAGTAACTATACCATCCTTGTCCGCTTTCCCATTAGGAAAAGCTATTGTGCGGACAGGATAAGTACCAACCGCTTCATTACATTCAGAATTAGTCACAGGAATTGCTTCTTCGGTACCATGGATGTTCTCCCTCCTAGTAGTTACCCCACTACTCTCACATATCTCAGCCACTGCCCCTGCTGGTGGGACCGCTCCCTTTCCATACTTTCGTTGTACCTCTAACATGTTAATAGCATGGGCAATGGCTGAGATCACAGTGGTTTCATTCTCTTCCTCAGAAACACTTGCTTTAAATTGACTTAAAACAGGATATTACTTAGCAATTTCTTTGATTTTTTTAGGTAAATCACTTAACATTAACATTCAACTAAAACATTTGGTGCACCAATATTATCCCTGGTAACGTTACCATATTTTACACTCAGTCCTGGGCTGACCTGTGCACAGGAATTTTGTAGTACATTAAATCTGTCAGCATGGAGGAATCTGTGACAAAGGTGATTTGCAGACCTACTGTATTTTCAACTAGAGTTCCTTCATATGATCGACTTCCAGCAGTAATACCTCCTATCTCTCTCAGCCTGTTCCTGAGGTAGTGAGCAGCTACATAGAAAGATTCAACTCAGATTTCTTATCTCTCGGTCTGTCTTCTTGTCACTCATAAACCTCATCTCTCTCCCTCAGAAGTCTAGAACTTTCCTCTCCCACTGCCTTCTGGGAGTTCACAGTTATTACAAAAGTTAGTGGACTTGTTGCTATGACACAAAACTCCTCCTTCCTGCACATCCTCCTGGGTACGACCTTTTCAGTTCAACTGTCAATTGTCAACTGCCATTCCTACTGTGTCTCTCTCAGCCTCTATTAACCCCTTGTAGCCCTGCATTTCAAAAGCGTTTATGTACTTCCTCTGTGCTGTTTAACAGGGTTTTGGGGCACCACACAGCGGGGGTGCGCTTGTGCATAGTTCACCACATTTCTCAATGGCTACTTCCGCTGTGTACACACTTTTCGCCACGCTTACTTTCACTGTGCACTTGCTGCCTTCCACTTCCCACAACCTTAAACAATCATTATGTTTATTTTTCACTTTTGTTGATTTAATCAACCACACTTTATCTTTAACATTATTCAGTACCTCTGAATTGAAACTACGTATCATTGGGAAAGGCCTAACACAATCTTTGGTCATCTTGACCCACTTGTCGCAATGCGCCGTTGCGCATGCACCATACTTTTTAAACATAAGGAACCTCGTGGATCCAATCAGTCCTTCCTTAGGCAGCACAACATCAACCACCTCTAGCGTTTGCTTCGCACCCATTGTGAAAACAACCTATTTCTCAACGCTATGCAAAAAGGGCCTACTTAACTGTTCTCTTTTCAAACAGAGCCTACTAGAGATTATAACCATGGACGATTTAATCAGGCTTCGCCACCCACCTCCTAACACAGAAATATCACTATGAACCACAGGAATATCAGCTCCTCGATACCCTGTCTCTCCACAAAATATGTTGAGTATATTACTTAACTAGTAGCATCAGAGTTTACCTGCCTTGTCAGCGTAACTCCTCCCTTAGATCCACCCAAGTCACAATCACGGTTGCACAATAAACCATGCGGTCCGATCGCACCGCTTAGCGACACTAGCTATTGCTAAGCTTTGCGATTACTATTGGGGAGTACGTTTCAAAAGCCTCTTTAACTGTTCTCTTTTCAAACAGAGCTTTTGCTGCCAGTATACCTGCTGTGTATACCTGACCTCGGTTGTCCAGCCCGCCGTGTCAGGCGGCAACCGATCCCTGTATTTTCAACAGTAAATCAACTTTCACTTCAAAATCATACAATTCACAAACACATACACCTTAGTTTTCTGCGCAGAAAATAAATTTCCCAAACAATAGTAATGTCTTTTCAGAGGTTTTACCAAGTGATTATACTATGCATATATAACAGACTATGAACACGATTGTTTAAACACGTGGCAACAATACCGAAAGTTCACATACACAATGCAGGAAGTACACATACGCTAAGCAATAGAATACAATTAAAACGCAAAATGACAATAAAAATAAACTGTTTTCTCATTTGTCTCTAGAGTCGAGTTAGCGCTCCTTAGATAATGCAAAAACAGACATTCAGTTTCACTACACAGAATGAAAAACAGGTTTTGAACACATTGCGTTCTTACCCGTATATGACGCGTCTCCACCCTTTGTTGAGGAACCAAAACCCGTAGGCCTTGCGTATCGTTCGGTAGCGTAACTTCCGCCGCGAGCCCCCAAATTGTTATGCACATTTCGTCGCTATCCAAAAACAATTGTCGAATCTCGATGTGTGGTTCCAAAGCACAAAGTAATTTAATAGCGTAAAAGTAGAAGAATATCAATGCGAAATAAAACAAGTACAGCCGTTACTTATCGCAGGCGCTCTGGATCCAGTGAACAGTCATTCAGGTCTAAAGGCTGTGGTCAAGGAAGACTGGTCACTAACCCCAGAGCCCCTGCTTATATGCAGTCAGTGAATACAGTAAAACAATGCAGATGATGTGGCTTGCTTCTATTGGTCCAGGCTTCAGGAAGGTCCAGTGTACTGCAGGTCATAGGCCAGTTCAAACCAAAATATCCAAAGGTGGGTGTCCACTCTCCAGGGGATGTGCTCTGACTTTCCCGCCAAGAATCCAGTTTCATGAGTCTATTTGCATTTTACAGTTTGTATCACTTTAAACATTTATTCCCTAACATCGCTAACTATAGTATGCAATGTGCGATCTCTTCGTCGAATGAACCAGACAACTCCTGATGAATAGGGGATTAAAATGATACCAAACATGACACAGTTCCTGGAACCTGAACCTTTGATTTCACTAACATGCATATAACTTATAATATTAAACATAAATACTACTATATTTCGACATAAATAACTAAGTGTTGCAACTACGATTAATGTGTACTAATTGCAAATGTGTGTGTTCGTGTGAATGTGAGTAAAAGTGTAAAACCTGTTATTGCGGCTGGATACGGCCTTCCACGCCGAAGAGTGCTCTACGCATAATTTCAGACAAAGACAATCAAGTTTGCTCGATATTAATTGAAATTACTTTATCCAATTTGCTGACTTCGACAGTTGTTCCTTCATATTTTCTCTTGGTGGCCCCAATCTATGCACATGTTCAATTTCTGTGTTGGTGAATTACTCATTTATTCCCAGAATCCAGGGTAGCTCTTTGGAGACGAATGACAAGAGAGCTGGGCCTTTGACTATTTCCGGTAAGCCTACAAGGCGTAAATTATTTCTTCTAGATCTATCTTGTTTAACATTTGATTTTGTGTTTTAAGAAGAGAAGCCATAAGAGTTTTCTGGCCTTCAATTTCGTGCATATTTTCTCTGATTCGTAACTCATTTACTTGGAGCTGTTTGGCTGTTTGCGACACCTGATCTTTGAGCTCTTGTATAGCCGTTGTAAGGGTGTTCATCTGTTGCTATGGTTCCATAGTCTCCCTTATGGCCCGTACAACCGATTCATAAGAGAGAGTTGATGTGTCTGCCGCCTTTTGGTTGGATTGCGGCGATATGGAGGGCTAGCAGCTACAGTAGTTGACTTGTCATTGGCATCCTTATCATTCGCCTTGTTGCCCTGACCAGTATTCCTCGCTCCTCCTCTTTTGCGTTCAGATTCAGTGCGTTGCGGTTTACCATTCCTGGACAAGTTAACGAATCTATCCATTGCCACCGATGGAGGTCCAAAATTGATGTTTTAAGCTGAAGAGTTTAGTACAGAGTGATTCAATATTAGACAGCGTTGGTATTAGTCCCTCCAAGTTACATTTAAGCTTTACATCCGAGAATTAGTTCTGTAACAACAGGTAAATTGTTATGTAATTCCTGTTTGTTTTGTAGAAAGCTTGAGGAATCAGTATAAGTTACTTGCCAATGATGTTAGAAATTAGATATTTCCGCTGTCTCCTGATCACAAGCAAAGACTATGTTGCAATAATCCCTGCTGCCACTAGATGGAGCTCCGCATCAGCAAAACTAGTCACTGCTGAATAGAATATGGGCTGCACAGCAATGAATTTTCCGTGGACAAGTATGCAGTAACTCACGGAGGTGTCTTCCAAGTGGCAGAACACCCAACTGTAAGTATATCACCTTTCTTTCCTTTCCTGTTTTACTTTTGCTCTTATGTGCACTTTGCTTCTTTTTCCTTCCTTTTTTTTTTATCTCCCCTCCGTTCACGCTCAAAGCTCTGTCTAGCTGATGTTTTTAGTCTTCAGGCAGCAGGATTCCCTCGGGGAGTAAGTGCTGACTAACTAGCCTCAATCCAGGCTAGGTTACACATTCGCTGCAGCGCCGAGAGCTGCCAGTCTTGGCAGCACTGTTAAAATCACTAGAGATGCTCACTGACCCCCGTGTTTTGGTATTGGTTTTGGATCTGGATTACTGTTGTGTTTTGGTTTTGGTTTTGCCAAACCGCCATTGCGTGTTTTGGTTTTGGTTTTGTTAAAAAAATTACATTTTTTTGGCCTAAAATAACATAATTTCGGTATTATTTTGTACCTACATTATTATTAACCTCACTAACACTAATTTCCAGTCATTTCCATTCAATTTTGCCCACCTCCTAGGTCACAATATGATTTTCATACACTTTCAAAGAAAAATTGCTGCAGTTCTTGCCAGTGATAAGAAAAAGGCCATTGTCATGCCTGGGCATAAGACCAAAAATCCACCTCTAAAGTGTGGAATTATTTTTACAGAAATCCTGACAACTGTTGTCTAGCCATTTGTAGCGTTTTTAAAGCCACACTCAGTAGAGGTAGGGACCTTAACCATCTGGGATCCTCATCCATGTTACGTCATTTTCCAGCGAGTTCTTGGAAAGCTGTTGGGAAAATCAGAGACTTAGGTAAAAAAAAAAAATAACAAAAAGCAGTCCAGTATCATCTGCCTCCCTTCTCTCATCTACATCCCAGCACCTGCAATCTATCCCCCCCCCCCCCCAACACCTTCATCATCAATATCCCCATAACCAATAATTAACAGTTAAACAATCCTTTGCAAGAGGAAGCAAGAATGAAATCTGTCACCCAGTCACAAAGCGGGTCGCCATAAGGACTATGCTAGTATTAGATCTGTGTCCAATGTCCATTATTAATGCAGCTGGTTTTAGACAGTTACTTGAGGTGTTCTGTCCCTATTGCCAAATTCCACGACGACCCCATTTTACTCAAAAAGCTATTCCTCACCTCTACCAGAAAGTTCTTAAAAATGTAATCATTGGGCTGCAAAATTACATTCTACCCACTGTACACTTAACCACAGATATGTGGGCAAGCGGAACTGGGCAAGGTATAGATTATATGACTGTGACAGGCCACTGGGTTGGTCATTTGCCTTCACCAGCAAGGACAGCAGCAGCATGTACCCAAGTACGTCACATTTTTCAGAAGTAGGCTACTTTGTGTATCAGCAGCTTCACTAAGAGGCATACAGCTGACAATCTGTTCCAAAAACTAAGGGATGCCATTTAAAGATGGCTAATCCTGCTTGAACTCTCCTGAGGATGTCATTTCTGATGATGACCCCAATATTGTTCAAGCATTACAGCGGGGTTGAATTCCATCACATTTCCTGTTTTGCACACACAATCAACTTGGTGTTACAGAACTTTTAAAAAATGACATGCAGGGGATGCTGTTTGTGTCCAGAAATATTTAGGGCCAGTTTCAGTTTTCTGCAACAGCATGTAGGAGAATGCAGCAGCTGCAAGAAGACTAGCATTTTAGGGGAATGTACTTTAGTCCAGCGAAGTAGTCACCTGTGAAAAGAGTGCACACACGGTTAGCTAGAGTCAAGTGATTACCTTAATAATACATTTTCACAAGGAGCTACAGAAATTTAACGCGTGACATAAAATAAAGTAAATGTGCTAACTATATTTTAATTGTATACGAAATGCTTAATTTGCTTTGCAAGGATCCAAGACCTATAGACATCTTGTTGAGACGAAAATTGCTTTCCCAAGACACCCAGTGGTGATGCAGATGATTCCGCACAACATTTAGATATTTGCTCTGCTGTAAAAGAATTGGCCAAAAATCGTGACAGCTGTGCCCTAAAATGAACTACTAATTCCATTTTGAAGGACATTATCGGCATTTACATCATAGTACACAGACTTCTATGATGCTGGGATGAATTAGTATTGTTTGAGGAAGATTAGCACTGAACCCTGCCACCTCTCCTATTTCTGAGTGAGCTATGGTACAATAAAATGTAACTGCAGATTTACACAAAGAGTGTAAGCCCTATTATTTCTATTTCAGCAATTACAATTAGCAATGGAGCTCTTCTCTTTGGGTGTTACCTATATAACGCAGTAGAATTTGCCTGCAAATTCTACAGACAAGCCTGCTTGTCTTCCTCTTCATCAATAACTCTAAGCAATTGAGCACTCGACTTTGGGTGTATATTACACCCAAACCGTATTAGTGCAAATTAGGAAAAATACAGTTTAATCCCTGCTAGGCCCTCCACCATCCTTTGCATGTTAATAGTAGGATTGGTTGCAGTTATGGGAAAGGTCACACATTTTTTTGTCAAATCCTTCAAACCAGCCCAGATGTCAAACTATTGTGGCCTGCCACCTGCGTCATCTCTGCTTGTGTTTTGAAAGTGCAAATTTGTGCCAGAACTGCTGCCACTGGTGCCAACCTGCTGCCACTGGCGCAGGACTTACACAATCAACCGCATCCTCATCAGCGCCCTCGTCGGCTACCCAAATCTCTCCCTCATCCTCTTCTAATTCCAAAGTGTCATCCTCACTTGGTGTATCACCGGCTACACTCGGGCTGTTCAGGCACACATCAGCAGAACTGCTGAAAGGCCTCTTCTTTATGGGTACACTAACAGAATGCTCACGATTATACATACCTATGTTGGATGGACTCTCCACAGGGATTGGTATCATTTCTGATTCAGAGCAAACATTATCCTCTAATGCCTTACTGTTATCTTGCAGCTTGGCTTTGGCGCGTAACAATAGTTGTGCACCACTTGTAGGCTCGGTAACATTTTTTGATCTGCCACTAATAGAGAAAGGTGAAGGCCTCATTCTCTCTTTGCCACTGCGTGTGTAGAATGGCATGTTGGCAAAAACATTTTAGGTGTGTTTTTTTGACTGATTTCAAAAGACTGTGTAGTTTGACATCGCCTTTCCCAGATGACGTACTGGGAACACTACCATCAGGACTGGTGACAGAACTTGGTTTCTGATTCTGCTCATATGTGGACTGCTTTGAATCCATTATGAGGCCAAAGCACTTGTAGTGCTACAAATTGTTTTAGATACTGCTGACAAATATGACTTTTGATAGCCAGAAAAATTTATTCAAAAGAATGGGGGAAACCCCAAAAGCACTTGGAGTGCCAGAAACTGCACAAAAACCCTCCTCTATCCTTCTCTTACTGTTGTAACAACTGGTATTAAGATTAGAATGGTATTGAATAGAAACAATAATGTGTCCAATTACTGCTCTGTCCCTGCGCTGATATAGCCAGTGTGACCTAATCCTGCTTTCTCCCTCTGTCAAATGGCGATGGATTACTGTAGAGGCTGGTATTTATGATTTTCAAATCTCGCGAGAACCGAGCTCAGAAATACGAATACGTCACAATGACGTTTTGCCTCAATTTCGAATCGGAATGGGCGGGAGAGTACCGAGTGTGCTCGGCTCGGTACTCGGATAGGCTAAATTCGGTTGAATTCGGATCTCGGGGAAACGAGCCTGCCTATCTCTAAAAATCACACACCTTGTAATCATGCAGGTTCCTCAATGGTGCCTAAGCGTGCTCCGGGGGAAGAGCTGACCGCTGACAACGGGGAGTCTGACTTTTCAAATTTTGGGTCCTTGGGTGTTGCAGACTCGTTATTTTGTTTTGGGGTATCCCAATTTTTCCTCAGATCTCTCGTATCCGGTCTTTTTGCTGTTTATCGACCAGAGCTCCTCTCAAACGCGTCCGGCCATGTTGGCTTAAAAACCACGCCCCCAAAATTACCTTTTTGGAATTGTCTGTGTTTTCCAGAAATGTCTGAAACTGATCAGCCTGATAAGCAGATGTCTTATACATAATCTGGCATAATTCATACTACATTAAGAAGCTTGTAAGAAATAATTTTTATTATTTCCCAAGCCAATAAATAATATAATTTTGATAAATATATTCATGAATGTTTCTAAATATTCAATTTCCATTACAAAAATTATTGATTCTTAATGGATAATGGAACAGATAAATTACAACTTGTACTATTAGCAGTATTATTACAAGCTTTAATGATTTATTCTAATATAAAAGGCCTATTTCAAACTTCAAGTTCAAGTTTGAAATACATCATCTTAATTATTTATAATTGTTTACTGGAGATGCATGATGTCTAACTGAAGTTTAAACTGTACTACCATTGTACATAATCAACTTCCTTTTCAGGGAAGCATTACATCCTTCCAGTACCCCTTGTGATAGGAGGACTGACGGAGGAAATTATATTGCATACAGGAACATAACAAATGTCTTCCGTTATCTTTTGAACAGATTAAATTGGTAATTACTACGTCCTGGTAGGTCTCTTCTGTATTTCCTTTTTTTGGCTCAGGTAAAGCAAAATTTCCTTTTCGTTAAGATGCACTCTTGCTTGACGTACTGCATTCTCACTAACATAAAATATTTCCATAACTTTTTTTTTTACTCATCATCATCATCATTTATTTATATAGTGCCAACATATTCTGTAGTGCTTTATAATTGGGGACAAACATAGTAAACTAATAAACAAACTGGGTAAAACAGACAAAGAGGTGAGAAGGCCCTGCTCGCAAGCTTACAATCTATTGGACAATGGGAGTTTGGCACAAGAGGTTAAGTCTACATTTGCAGTCGGCCCAGCCAGACTGCAAAGGTAAAAGTGACTCATAAGCTAAATGATCCTGTCACACAGCAATGTTGGTCAAGGGGTAGTTGTATAACAGGTGGTAACAGGGTAATGTAGTGAGGTTAAGAGGGTGGTTGAGGAATATAATAAGCATGTCTGAAGAGGTGGGTTTTCAGAGAACGCTTGAAAACTTGTAGACTAGAGGAGAGTCTTAGTGAGCGAGGGAGAGAATCCCATAGGGTGGGTGCAGTCCGGAAAAAAAAGTCCTGTAATCGGGAATGGAAGGATGTAATGAGTGTGGATGAGGGACGCAGATCTTGTGCAGAACAGAGTTGCCGAGTTGGGAGATATTTTGTGACAAGGGAGGAGATGTATGTTGGTGCAGCTTTGTTGATGGTCTTGTAGGTTAGTAAGAGTATTTTATATTGGATTCGGTAGAAAACAGGCAACCAGTGTAGAGACATACAGAGTGATTCAACAGAGGAATAACGATTTGCAAGGAAAATCAATCTTGCCGCAGCGTGCAAAATAGATTGTAAGGGTTTGAGTCTGTTTTTGGGAAGGCCAGTAAGGAGGGAATTGCAATAGTCAATGCGGGAAATGATAAGTGCATGAATTAAGGTTTTTGCAGTGTCTTGTGTGAGATATGTGCGAATTCTGGAAATGTTTTTTAGATGTATGTAACATGATTTAGATATAGAGTCAATGTGGGGAACAAAGAATAGGTGTGAGTCAAGGATTACACCTAGGCAGCGAGCCTGTGGGGTGGGATTTATGGTCATGTTATCAACAGAGATAGAAATGTCAGGTATGCTCTTGTTGGTGGGTGGGAATATTATTAACTCTGTTTTAGAAAGATTATGGGGCATATTTAAGAAAGCACGATAGTGCTTTTACCAGGTAATTAAGGTGCCTCCATGTCCTCCGCAAATTTATTAAGGGTGCATCGCAGCAGATATCATGGATATCTGCTGCTTTGCACTCCTCTTTGTTTTTGGGAGCAGTCACCATTCAACAGTATGGTGACTGCTCCCAGCTGCAATCTAACAAGTTCCGAAAAAACATTTTTTTCAGAATCTTGCTGGCGTACATTATCAGAAATGAAAAAACCCAATGCTGTCAGCTCTGCTCCGAAGAGCACATGATCCCTCCCTGTCACTCATCGCTCGCAGAATTGCAGACAATCCGGGATCTTTGTGGAACTGCACATGCGCAATGGAAAGAAGAAGAGGAATGAAGATGACGTGGAGGAGATCCTAGAGACAGCGCGTCCCGAAGAGGGAGGTAAATGTGATTTTTTTTATCACAGAAACAGCAGTTTTTCGGAACTGCTGTTTCTGTGATCCATTTTTAATAAATTTGAGAAATAGTTCAATCCTTATCCATGCGATAAGGATTGATAACTATTTCTCATTTCTGCCGATGAATGATAAATGTGCCCCTAAGTTTGAGTTGGCGAAAGGACATCTAGGATGATATGGCAGAAAGACAATCAGTTACTCCATGAAGTAGGAGCTAGAGTCAAAACTTGTATTTTTTCTCTTTGTGTCATCGATGTCAGGAGTTTAGCTTTAAATAATCTTACAAATTCATCCATATCACTTGCTTTTTGTAGCAAATCTTCTGCCAGATTTTGACAGTCCTTCTATGGAAAATGTTATTTGTCTATGAGAAAAAAGGTTAGTAGAATCAGAGTGGAGTATGCAGACTTAATTTTTCTTTTAGGATATTTGAAGATTTATTATAGGATGCAATTGTGTGGAATTCTAAGGTGACTCTGCTTAATTCTGTCAGTGATGTATTGATTTGCTCCAGGGTTTCATCTTTTGAAAGTGATGTTTCTAAATAGGACATACTCTGGTCACTGTCACTGTTTAAATTGACCTCTTCAATGTCATGATCCAGGTTTCCAAATTTTGGGTGTTTCTGTACCTTTTCGCTGCATGCTTCACATATTTTCTGACCAAGAAATGACTTTACAAGATCGGGGATTATTAATTAATTTTTCAGAGAAGTCACTGTCGACAATCCTAAGTGCTTTTGTTATTTTTTTCTTGTGACATTTAAAAGGATCCTAACAAGTTGTCTGATATGTACTGTATTTCTTGATATAATATGCTTTGTGATGCTCACAAACATTTATTAACAAAGTAGAATTTATCCCACTCCTGAGGGGCAAAAGATCTTTTTCTGGAACACTAAATGTTTGGTTTAAATTAAGGATGAGCGGGCTCAGATTCCGCTAATCCGAGCCCACCCGAACAGTGCGGATCCAACGGGATCCGAGCACTGTTCGGGTACTTCCGGCCGCCAAATCAATCCAAAACGAGGCTATGACATCCAAGTCTCTCGTCGGATCTCGCGAGACTCGGATGTCATAAATACTCACCTTGCGGCCGCCATCTTCATTTCGCCTGACATCAGGGAAGAGGGAGGGTGTATAGTGTAGTGGTGCTCTTTACTTGGGTCTAGTGCTCTGTCCTTGCTGAGTTCAGTGGTGCATCAGTCCAGTTCTCTGTCCTTGCTGAGTCCAGTGGTGCATCAGTCCAGTGCTCTGTCCTTGCTGAGTCCAGTGGTGCATCAGTCCAGTGCTCTGTCCTTGCTGAGTACAGTGGTGCTTTTGTCCTGTGCTTAGTTCTGCTAAGTGCATAGTTATTTTAAAACTATTAAAAAATCTTCAAAAAAATTTAAAAAAATAAAAAAAAATTTATACAAAAATCATTTAAAAAAAATATAAAAAAAAAATCAAAAAAGTAAAAAAAAAATTCAGTCCAGAAACATTAATACTGCAATCTATTAAAAATTGTTCACTGTTCTTTCTTGCAGTCCAGAAACATTAATATACTGCAATCTATTAAAAATTGTTCACTGTTCCAGCAGTATTTAAAAAATAGTACTGTAATAGAACGTGTGCTGCATATAATGGAGTACCAAAATTTGGAGGATAAAGTAGGGAAAGATCAAGACCCACTTCCTTCTAATGCTGAACCTGCTGCCACTAGTCATAACATAGACGATGAAATGCCATCAACGTCGTCTGCCAAGGCCGATGCCCAATCTCCTAGTAGAGGGCATGTAAAATCCAAAAACCCAAAGGTCAAAAAAATTACCAAAAAAAGGAAATTAAAAACATCTGAGGAGAAACGAAAACTTGTCAATATGCCATTTTAGGACACGGAGTGGCAAGGAACGGCTTAGGCCCTGGCCCGTGTTCAGGACTAGTGGTTCACCTTCACCCAAGGATCTAAGCCCTCCTCCTCCCCCCCCTCCAAAAAATTTAAAAGAGTTATGCTGTCAGCAACAACACAGCAAACAACTCTGCCTTCTAAAGAGATGTCATCACAAATCCCCAAGGCGAGTTTAAGGGTGTTGGTGGTTGCGAAGCCTGACCTTCCCCTCACTGTACGGGAAGAGGTGGCTCCTTCCACCGTTTGCAGCACACCCTCTGCATATGCTGGAAGGATCACCCACAGTGTAGATCCAGATTTGGATAATCAAGGTGTCAATGTTGTACACCGGGAGGAGGATATTGATGTAGCTGGCGCTGTGGAGGAACTTGACGAGGAGGATGCTGATGTGGTTATCTTAAATGAGGCACCAGGGGGGGAATCAGTTGTTGTCCATGGGATGAAAAAGCCCATCGTCATGCCTGGACAGAAGACCAAGAAATGCACCTCTTCGGTATGGAGTTATTTTTATCCCAATCCGGACAACAAATGTATGGCCATATGTAACTTATGTAAAGCTCAAATAAGCAGGGGTAAGGATCTTGGCCACCTAGGGACATCCTCCCTTATACGTCACCTGAATAACCTTCATAGTTCAGTGATTCGTTCAAGAACTGGGGCTAGGACCGTCATCAGTCCAGTGACACCTAAATCCCTTGGTCCTGTTGGATACACACCACCAACACACTCCTCATCAACTTCCTCCCCGATCTCCATCAGATTTAGTCCTGCAGGCCATGTCACCAGCCAGACTGAGTCCTCTTCAATCCGGGATTCATCCGAGGAATCCTGCAGCGGTATGCCTACTACTGCCGCTGCTGTTGCTGCTGGTAGTCCGTCATCTTCCCAGAGGGGAAGTCGTAAGAACGCCACGTCTTTCACCAAACAGTTGACCATCCAACAGTCATTTGCCATGAGTACAAAGTACTACAGTAGTCAACCTATTGCAAAGCGGATAACTGCGGCTGTAACTGTTATGTTGGTGTTAGACGTGCGTCCGGTGTCCGCCATCTGTGCAGTGGAATTTAGACTAGTTGAAGGAGGTATTGTGGCCCGGTACCAAATTGGGTACTGGGGCCACTCCACTGCGCAGTCCAGATAGCTGCGTATCAGATATTAAACTACGTTCAGTGTTGCTGCCAAAGAAAAAAATAATTAAAATGCCCTGTCATCATCGAAAACAAGAGGTAATGACGCGCTAGAACTCCACCCTCTATATGCTGCAGAGGATGGAGGAGCAGAAAAAGGCCATTCAAGCCTACACAGCCACCTACGATGGGCCACGTGTTTGTGCCGCCCACTTGTGTCGCTTAGCTTAGACATCCAGCTACCTCGGTGCAACGTTTTGGACTAAAAACAATATTGTGAGGTGTTCTTAATAGACTGGAAATTAGTGGAAATGATTTTTATTGAATGTTATTGAGGTTAATAATAGCGTAGGAGTGGGAAAAAAAAACAAAAAACTGGATTTTAGCACTTTTTATGCTTTTTTAAAAATAAATCAGAACCCAAAACCCTAAATCAGAACCAAAACCTTTCCTCAGGTGTTTTGGCAAAACAAATCAGAACCCAAAACCTCAAGCTAATCAGAACCCAAAACACTAAAAGTGGCCGGTGCACACCCCTAGTTTAAATCCAGTTTACCACTTTTGTGTAGCTGGTCTTGTTGCACTCAGTTCCAGTTTCTTTTTTCCACACTACATTTTTCAATAGGGAGTTCAGTTTCAGGCATTTGTGGAAAACACAGAATTTTCTTCTAAAAAAAGTTCTTATACAACATTAGAAATATTTAAAGAAACACTTTCAGAAACGCAAGCATCAACAAGACCACTTTTCTAAGGGAAAACTGTACCTGGTACAAGAGGATTTCATCACTTCACCCTGTATCTAACAATTCAATAGGAACAAAGCGATTCAGTTCAGATAAAAAAACTTCAGTTCCATTTTCCATTTCTCAGATCAGAAGAATCCATCACCAGTTAATATGTCAGAAATCCATACAAATTCATACATAGCATTTGTTTATGATAGTCATTGTTTTTTTGGATTGGAACAAAAGATGAGGAGGAATGTAATGTTCAAGTTAAGTTCATGCACCCCTATGGCCCTGCTTGATCATTTCACTGGCCTCTACATAATAAAGAAGACATTTGTTACATTCCTGTATGCAATATCATTTCCTCTGTCAGCCCTCCTATCACAAAGGATACTGGAAGTATGTATTACTACCTGAAAAGGAAGTTTATTATGTACAACGTCAGTACAGTTTAAACTTCAGTTAGACATCAGGCATCTCCAATAAACAATTATAAATAATTAAGTTGATGTATTTCAAACTTGAACTAGTTTGAAATTGGCCTTTTATATTAGCCTAAATCATTAAAGTTTGTCATAATACTGCTAATAGTGCAAGTTGTAATTTATCTGTTTCATTGTTCATTAATAATCAATCATTTTTTAAATGTAAATTGAATGTTTAGGATCATTCATAAATACAATTATCAAAATTATATTTGTTGGCTTTGGAAATAATAAAAATGATTTCTTAAAAGCTTCTTAATTTAGTATGAATTATGCCAGATTATGTATAATAAGATATTTGCTTATCAGGCTGTTCAGTTTCAGACATTTCTGGAAAACACCAAAATTTATTTTAATAAGTTCTTTTACAGCATTGGAATTAAACACAAAATAACCACGGGAAAAAATAAAAAATGTTCTAGTATCTTCTGATACAGAACACCTTCACTCTAAAACAGATAGCAGAGGACTGACTTACCACAGTGCAGGCTCAGCAAGAATTAACCTGTTAGTGCAGGTTGAAACATGCCCCAACCTGCCTTGGGTGACATCACCTTTTGAGAATGCTCACAACTACTATTGTTTCAGAAATGACAGAAAAGCAATCAAGAGAGGCAAGGGGGCCTTATATGGGTAATTTCTTATGAATTCTTTAATGGTTGTGTTTAAAATTCCAGAATGGAAACATCTGTGTGCAAAATTATAGCTAATTACTTTTTGTTTTTAGAGAGGAAATTTTAATTAAACATTAAAAACTCATACAGGCAATCAAAATCTCATTATTTTTTATTTCATAGCCTTTCAAAGTATACTTTAAGGATCAAATTAAAAATTTATCCCACTCCTCTGCCTCAGATTGATAATGCTAATTGAACTCAAGAATATTTTTATCTCAAAAAGTTCTTGATTTTTGAACTAAATGTTTGTGTAGTGATTCTCAGAGACAGGCAAGATTGATAAAACTTTTTTTTTTTCTGGAATCCCCATATTGTGATTGACAAAGGATAAAAATGTCATAGGGATAATTGGAATAGGCGCTGAGATGTGCATTTTTTTATGAGACATACCACACTAAAAATTGAGAATCTGTAGTGGCAATTCTGAGCAATTTTACATAACTTTGACCCCCTATATCTCAGAAACTATGAGGCCTAGAGAATGTAAATTTTACATGGGTTAGTAGATTTGTGGTAGTATCAGGTGTGCCAAGCTTCATGAAAATCTGAGTCTGTGACGGTCGGGGCCTGGGTGAACTGACATGGAATGACCCTGCCGTCTGCAGAAGCTAAAATCAATTGTTTACCTTGGAGCAATGTGTGTTTGCTCATAAGATGAGTCTCAGGACTTGGCTCTTACAATAATCCAGAAAAAACTTGAACTCCAACTAATCGCTTAAATATGGCAGCAGCACATTTCCCCTTTCAATTGCAAATGTTTGCTGAGAACACCATCCTGCATGCTATTCAGTCACACAAGACAATTCCTTTCAGAACTGGTAATCTTGACACTGACAGATCTAAAGTATCCGAACGCTAACTCATTGCAATCTCAACACTCAAAGCCTTTTTGCCACTATGGGAAAGACTGCTACCATGCACAAGATGGTAAGCTCCTCCTCCTTGAACTGGTCCATTGGTCCTTGAAATATTTGGCATGAATAAATTGCTCCATCCCCATCTGTGTCTTCTGTGTTTTGTGGAGGCGATTTTTCTTCTGAATGGGCACATGGCCACCTTCCATCCTGCCTGTGGATGAAGGCAGCGGACTAGTTCTCCTTTTTGCAGATCTGTTGATGGGACAGCATTTGCATGTGAGAAAAGATTAACTACTGTACCTGTACTCTTCTCCAGCCCATATGTATCCTTTTACCCATTTACATGTATTAATCTTTTTGAAATAACATGTCGAACTCTAAGTGGGTTCCTCTTTCATCAAGGGCTTCAGTCCAGGCGGGGCCCTTCCCCTCTGTTTACTTTGGCCTTCGTCTCCAGTAATTTAGTAAATTTAAAACATAAATTACACAAATATATTTTGAACACTTATTTCATAAATGTAAAGTGTGTATATGTTTATCCTGTTTAAGTTTGTTTATGAAAAAAAAATAGTTAAATACATGAAAATTAAAATACGATCTAGACTTGTTTAAATGTTGCTTTTTAACATGTTTATGTGCTCTATTACAAATTCAATCTATTGTATTAATATAACGTATTAATGTATGAGAAACTTGTATAATAGCATTTTAAATGCAGTGTTAAAATTGGTATAAATTATCTAATAAAACATTCATCCTGTTATTAATGCTGTAGTTAGTGGCAAAATCCGTATTAACAGAGAATAAAATAACTTTGATATATTTATTTTGAAGCTCTGTTTCTTAATTTACTGAACTGTCTGATGTATTCATAATTTCTAACAAATTGCTGCATGTTTTTGAATATCTTAGAACACAAAATTACTGAACATGATTTGAGCATCTGTTCATCATTTTCCCACTTGTTCTTTATTTTGCTACCTGTCATCTTGGGGAATCAGATGAATAATTATTATTATTTATTTATTTATAAGGCGCCACAGGTTTCGTAGTGCCAGATACAGAAGCAAGTAACAAATAGATGAGGTAATACACATAGTAGCACAATATGAGTGTGAGTAATGCTATGGGGACTCACACAGAGTCCAGCAAAATACATGACAGGACGTACAAGAAAGTTAGACAGCGGACAGACATGGGACAATAGGTAGAAAGGACCCTGCCCATGAGAGTTTATATTCTAGAGGTTAATAATAATGGAACATTAAGTAAACTTTTTGTCAACCTTATATTACATTTTGTTTTCTAGTACGTGTCTGATGGTGCTGCCGGTAGCAATGCGGTTGCAGATTTAGCTTTTTTTGATTCCCTCTCTGCAATCACTGCTCAGAATGCAACAGCCAATAATGGAGAACAGGTACGTTTACAGGGTAATCCCTATCAAGGCCAGTTTTATTGAAGTGGGCAAGTTATAATTTCTACACAGGCACTGTAGGCATGTGATTAGCTGGGAAGTGATTTCTCTGTTGTTCTGTTCTATAAATCGACAGTTCTTAAATAAAAATATTACACCACTTCCTACCACACTTCTGTACATGTCATCTTATGTTTGTATACTTTTCTATGTTTATTAAAATTAAGCTACTATTCAAAGTAAGTGCACAGGACACTTAATGTATTTTGACATTTACTGTTGGTTGAGCTGTTTCAATAATGGCCCATCAGATTATTGACATAAATCTATAAATTGTTTAGAAAAGACATTACGTTTAATGTACAGGCTGAGATGATTGAAGCTGTTGCGTTTATTGAAAAAATCCATATGTTGCACAGCTATCCCCAAGGACTAGAACCGCTGGTGTGTGATGCGTTATTCAAACGTTATTGGGGGAAGGGGGAATAATTGTGCTCTACTCCTATTTTATGTTGCAAGAGCCGCATGTACAAATGGTATCCCTCCCTTGAAAACAATAAATACAACACAGGTTAAGCGCTCATTGGCTAGTGAGGAGACTTTCAATGATATCAAATGGTACTAAAACTCTCTAAGTGTTGGTTAATTCACTTAACTGAAACCGTATGTCCTGATATAAACAAGAGGGACCTCTAAAAGGAAACTTGTTTTAATAAATACATGGTTATCAAACAACCACAAATGGACCAATTTACAACTAATAAAATAAATAAATTAAAACACCTAAAACATCAAAACACGTGCGCACACGCATATAGTAAATAACAATATCATATATGTATATCATATGTGTGTGAAGTCCATATACATAAACATAAAATCCTAAATAATCATCTCAATGGCAGTGGGTATATTCCAAGGTGATTCTCCAGATAATCCACAGTTAACGATATCCCACTAATTGGATAGCAGTGTTAACATCAAGTACATAGTGGGGTTAACTAGAAGGTAAATAACCTATATGGTAATCACCAGATTATTCCACTATTGCCAAATAAAGTCCCGACCATACACTGCAGTATGCCTTTAATGTGTGGTGTTCCAATTTAAATACATGCTGTTTGATGATGTGTTTGCGGTGACCAGGTGCTCAGCAATGCTGTAGATAAAGATTGCACAGCTGTAGTCCGTGTTCGGTGTTGTGGAAGTGAAGAAGCGTTTTGCGTTCTACCGTGGATCGCATGCGTCACTTCCGGTTTTGTGTGTATCCAATAGGTAATCTGGGGGCGTGACCCAACGCGTTTCATCCAGAGTAGGACTTTCTCTAGGGAATATGAGTGTGTGGATCCTTGTGGCTTTATATAATACTCCCACTTGCCATTCTTGTGTTTATTGGTTGAATGCAGATACCCAATACTATTCGGCTGTTAAACTTGTGATGATTTGTAATGCAGCCAATTAGAGGCTTCAGATGCCCCCACAGCAAATCAAACAAAGACAACATATCAATCAGACCAAATGCTTAAATATATACAGACCCAATTAATCCAACTATAACAAAACAATTAATTATTGACCAGATGTTCTAAGTAACATAGTAACATAGTAACATAGTTGATGAGGTTGAAAAAAGACACCAGTCCATCAAGTTCAACCTATTTTGGAGCTCCTGCGATCCTGCACTTATATTTGAAATTAATCCAGAGTAGGCAACCGCCCATCTGTTTCAATTTTGAAAATCCCCCCAGACTCAATATTGCAATCCAATTTTACCCTATATCCACTACTATCCTTTATTTTAAATTAACGGTCGTATCCCTGTATACACCTTTCCGCTAAAAATTTGTCTAACCCTTTCTTAAACATATCTATTGAATCTGCCATCACAACCTTCGCTGGCAATGAATTCCATATCTTGACTGCCCTTACTGTAAAGAACCCCTTCCTTTGCTGGTTGTGAAATTAACTCTCCTCTAACCTTAGGGGATGACCACGTGTCCTGTGTATGGTCCTTGGGGTAAAAAGTTCCCATGAAAGCTCTCTGTATTGACCCCTAATGTATTTGTACATAGTAATCATATCTCCCCTTAGACGCCTCTTTTCTAAAGTAAACATGCCTAAACTGGCTAACCTTTCCTCATAACTTAATGACTCCATACCCTTTATCAATTTTGTCGCCCTTCTCTGAACCCTTTCTAGTTCCAAATTATCTTTTTTATAGAGTGGTGCCCAGAACTGTACTGCATATTCAAGATGAGGTCTTACCAATGATTTATACAGTGGCAAAATTACACTGTCTTCCCTTGCATCTATGCCCCTTTTTATGCATGCCAATACTTTGTTTGCCCTTGCAGCTGCTGCTTGACATTGAGCACTATTGCTAAGTCTACTGTCTACGAGCACTCCCAAATCCTTTTCCATTATAGATTCTCCCAAATTAATTCCATTTAATTTATAGATTGCATTCTTGTTTTTGATCCCTGAATGCATAACCTTACATTTATCTGTGTTAAACCTCATATTCCATTTAGCCGCCCAATCCTCCAGTTTATTTAAGTCCCTCTGTAGAGAAGCTACATCTTGCTCTGATTTTATTACCTTACTGAGTTTAGTGTCATCTGCAAAAATAGAAACTTTACTCTCTAAACCATCACCAAGGTCATTAATAAATATATTAAAAAGGAGTGGTCCCAGCACGGAACCTTGAGGTACTCCACTTAAGACCTTTGACCAATTAGAAAATGTTCCATTTATCACAACTCTCTGTTCCCTATTCTCTAACCAGTTTTCGATCCAAGTACAAATTTTGATTTCTAGACCAGTTTCCCTTATTTTGTAAACCAACCTCTTGTGTGGCACTGTATCAAAGGCCTTTGCAAAATCTAAGTAGACCACATCTACTGTCCTGCCCTGGTCTAAGTTCCCACTAACTTCCTCGTAGAAACTAATGAGATTAGTTTGACATGACCTATCCCTCACAAATCCATGTTGATTCCCACTAATAATTTTATTGCGTACCAAGTAATCCTGAATACTGTCCCTTAAAATACCTTCCAGTAGTTTCCCCACTATTGATGTCAGGCTTACAGGTCTATAATTCTCTGGTTGTGATCTCGTCCCCTTTTTAAACAACGGCACCACATCTGCTATTCGCCAATCCCTTGGTACTAAGCCTGATGAGATTGAATCTCTAAAAATTAAGAATAGCGGTCTAGCTATTTCCGAGTTTAACTCCATAAGGACCCTTGGGTGTATGCCATCTGGACCTGGAGCTTTATTTATCTTAATATTCTTCAGTCGCCTTTGGACTTCTTCCTCTGATGACCAAGTATTAATTAATGGCATGGTTTCATTTCCATTTTTATGTATTACTCCTGCCATTTGTTCCTCTCTGGTAAATACTGAAGAAAAGAACGTGTTTAATATCTCTGCTTTTCCCTTAGTATCATTTATCAATTCACCCATCTCACTTCTTAGGGGTCCTATATTATCTTTTTTAATCCTTTTGCCATTTATATACTTAAAAAACTTTTTGGGGTTTGTCTTACTTTCTTTTGCAACGTGCCTTTCATTTTCTAATTTAGCCAATCTAATTTCCTTTTTGCATGTTTTATTACATTCCTTGTACCTATGGAAGGACTCCTCTGACCCTTCAAACTTAAACAATTTAAATGCACGCTTCTTCCTTTGCATTTCTTCCCTTACCTTTTTATTTAGCCACATTGGTTTAGACTTAATTCTTTTACATTTATTTCCCATAGGAATGAACTTATACGTGTATGTTTCCAACAACATTTTAAAGACAGCCCACATTTCTTCCGTATTTTTTCCTTCAAAGGCTTTGTCCCAGTCTATGCTCTTTATAGACTCCTTTAGCATATTAAAATTTGCCTTTTTAAAGTTTAAAGTCCTAGTTGATCCCTTATACTGTTGTTTCTGGAAACTAATTTCAAATGAGACCATATTATGATCACTGTTTCCCAAGTGCTCCTTTACTTGAATATTTGATATTACGTCTACATTGTTTGTTATTACTAGGTCCAGTATAGTCCGGTTCCTAGTTGGTTCCTCAACTAATTGGGACATGTAATGGTCTTTTAGCGTGCTCAGAAACCTATTTCCCCTAGCTGTACCGCAGGTCTCAGTACTCCAATAAATGTCCGGATAATTAAAATCCCCCATAATTAAAATTTGACCTAGTTGTGTAGCCTTTTCAATTTGCTGTAGAAGTTGGGCTTCCTCAATCGTAAAGTGAATATCTATATTAACATAATACAATACCAGAGTCTAATGTTCTCATAGAGACTGACAGAGTGACTCAACAGAGGAAGAATGATTTGCAAGGAAAATCAATCTAGCCGCTGTGTGCAAAATAGATTGTAGGGGTTTGAGTCTGATTTTGGGAAGACCAGTAAGGAGGGAATTGCAATAATCAATGCAGGAGATGATGAGTGCATGAATTAAAGTTTTTGCAGTGTCTTGTGTAAGATATGTGCTTATTCTGGAAATGTTTTTTAGATGTATGTAACGTGATTTAGATATAGAGTCGATGTGGGGAACAAAGGATAGTTGTGAGTCAATGTATGTAATTACTTAGGCTGTAGCTAGTTGTTAGATGCTTCATTTAGTTGCAAATAATAACTGCGATACTTATATTGAAGAAATGCCTGGCCTGATAGGGTATCTGCTTTAAAAATGACAGATCTGGTGCATGGTCTGTGGGTTTTATTTTCTGTAACCTGGTGAGTGGCTATTTCACATACTTTATTTATATAGTAGCACAACAGGGACCTAGTACCTCTACTAGCCATTGCTATTCGATTTATTTGTTTATCAGAAAGACCATTAACTAATCATCTGATACATTGTTTCTTCACACCTGCTGTATATGGGTATATGAGACCCTGCCTCACTGTTAAATGAGAAAAATAAAATAAATAATGTATTAACACTGTGTTTGGTTTATTAAAGTCAAGACCATGTGTTCTACAATTAAATATATGTGAGGAAATGAAGGCAAGACACTCCTGAATATGAGTAATTTCACAGTTTTTCCACACTTCTATATGACAACTATATATGACGTTTAAAATGTCACATGCATGTTAAAAATATTGCCTTTAAAAAAATAAAACTTTAGTTGTAAAGGCAATCAAATTGTACTCAATAAAATAGAATTGATAATGTTAGGGCGCTTCACTGTGATATGCTGCTATATATGTACACAAGAATTTCCACCAAAATTCATAAACAATCAATATTCCAACAAGATAAATGATGGTACATACACTTGCGCTCCTGTTAGTATCTATAAAGAGGGTGACGTCAATAATTCTTGATTCATACAGAGATGTAATTCTCCCAAACGCCTCATCAATTGGGTAACAAGATGTCATAAAAAACACAAAAGGCAGAACAATATGGCATAATAACGTTTGACAACGAATAAATGGTCAATCCACCACCACTTATAGAACTGTGCAAGGAGAAAATGTACTAAAATCACTCGTGCTTCTTCCTTCAAAGTCGCCCCTGAGGATGTATGCTTACAGAAGGCCACTTCACAATAAGTGTGTACAGAAGGAGAGCACTGCGTCCTTTTTCATGAATAAAACACGTCCACCTTCAGGCTCCACTCCATGTGTATAATCATAAAAGGAAGCCATAGAACAACAATCTAGTGCATTAAGTTCATAATTTAATGACCAATAAAATCACATAAAAACACACAATGCATAAAATTCTCCACGCTGATAAATAATCATGCCCGTACCACAAGTCCAAGTGAAAACGCATATATAGTAAAACCGACTGCAGCTCGATTCACCACTCCGCAATCACCACTGGTCACTCGTTTATTCCGGGTCCTCAAGCCAGCCAACGCGTTTCAACCCTGTTCTTCCGGGTCTTTATCAAGGCATAATGAACAAAGTACACTTGTCTAGTGATGGGTAGTTCATGAATGATTAGTTCAAATGAACTAATCTTCAAAGTGAACTAAATCATTTAGTTCACAGCTCTGGCAAAGATTAGTTCACCAGGAACTAAAACAAGTGGGATGAGTTGAGATAAAGCAGAGCAGCTCCAGCAGCCTCACTCACTGTCTCATTCACACTGGCTCTTTTGTTTCTATTCAGCTCTCATTTAATACTGATGAGTCAGTACCTCTAAACTACCAAAGGTGGCACTGCTGTGCTCAGACATTGTGTGAGACTCTGGAGCTGATCACTGAGCTATGAGTCACTCTCCTCGCTCAGGAGTTCAATAGTTCATCTAGTTCATTTCACTCACCGAATCTTTCAAATCATTTCACTCACCAAATCTTTCGAATCTTTCCACTCTTCAAATCTTTTCACTCATTTAGATCATTTAGCTCATGAGTCACAGGATACATTCCCTTCCCTGTCAGCTCAGACACAGTGCACTGCTGAGTGCTGCATGTTATATACTGTAGTTTACTGCACCATATATACAGGGGAGATGTATTAACTTTCAAGAGAGATAAAGTGGAAGCGTTGCCCATAGCAACTAATCAGTTTCTGTCATTTTATAGACTCTGCTAGATAAATGACAGAAGCTGATTAGTCATAATTGCCAACATTATGTTGGTTACGTCTGGGAGTTCCTGGAGCGGAGTATTGGCGTAGGGGGTGGGGCTTCGTGAATTGTGCAAATTTTAGCCCCGCCCCCAGTGACATGATGCCTATTTTGGGTCTTTTTACAGCTGTAAAAATTCCCCCCTAAGGTTTGATACATCTCCCCTATATCCTGATTGCACTGATCTCAATTTTAAAAGCAAAAAAGTGACACTTTATAATACTCTGAATTTGGGTCTTTCATTTGCATATTATGGAAATAAAAAATAATAATGAAAATGTAATTAACTTTGCAGAGCTCAACATGTCACTACTGGTTTTTGTATAAGTGATTGCCCTTTTTAAAATATTAAAAATGATCTGACGGGGGGCGTGGTTTGGACTCCATGCTGGCTAGAAGTGTCTTATGTGAGCTCCGTCACCGTAACCTTTAAACCCAGTGAAATCGGGTGCAAGGAGCCCCCTAATCAACTTGCGGGCTCAGAAGCTATTAAGGATTGACCCCCCCCCCCCGTCTCGGCAGATTTGCACGGAGTGTGGGGAGACTATAAATTGGCGCTCTGTCTGGGGCCTACTGGGGCACATAAAAGCAGCCACACGCGGCCTAGTGCCGGGTACCACGCTCGGGTTTTTGGACCTACAGACGGGCCATCAGAGGCCATCAACGACCAGCTTTATCCCTGTGCCCAACAGTTGACTACTAAGGCACCTCCAAACCCGCAGGTCACCTTGAACCGCCTCCCACTACAAAGCCGCCGGATCTTTTGTGTGAGCACCTCACTGTACTCATCTGTCTCCAGACGTGATTGGAACCACTGTGTGGCAGGCCAAGCGGGTACTCCAGCTGAGGTTTCTTCATCCCCGACGGCGAAACCGGAAGTTACCGGGGCTCCGCACTTCCGGTGGCTGGCGCCCAGGCTTCCAGCGCCGAGCGAGAGGTGGTGGTGCACTTTGAGCCCATTTTTCCTGTGGCCGCGGACCGCCGGCTGAGTTTCATCTCCTCCGTCCCCCTCCCTCTCCAAGCAGACTGCGCTGGGTTGATGACCTCTGCTGTTGGACCGCACAGTGAGTACCACTATATACTGCAATAAACCATCCCCAGCTGTGTTGTGTCTACTGCCCTGTGGTGCCTGTTGCCTCTTCCCCACATCGGGGTGCCTGCGGTTCTGCTTCCCTCCCCCCTGGTGCCACACTCTGGAGTAATGACATCTTCTGATTAATACTTTGATATTCTGTGCAGAATTACACATCTGACGCCACCTAGTGGTCTTCGCTGGTACTGCACCTCCTACCTCCATAGTCCTGTCAGGGCACACAGGATTGTCAGAGACGCCCTTACCATTCTAAGAGCTCTCTTGAGGCCTCCTCTGCCCCAAGAATTTCATGGTTGCAGCCTAATCAACCGGCCTGCGAAGAATTTGATTGACCTTAAACACCACATCAGCCATCCCTAAACATCGACCTATTGCTGGACGCTGTAATCCCGGAGGTGGTCCCCCGCGGCCTGATGTGATCGCTGCTGGACAGGATCAGTAGGTCAGTGAGTGGGTACTGTGTCCCCTGTTATTCTTCAGGGTTCGTCCATCAGTAGCAGCTCTCATTCCTGGTGCGGTGCCACGAGTTTGTACATATGTTCTAACTTTGCTTCTGGCTCACTGAGGATGGCCAGGGTCCCTGTTTGGTATGCAGCTGTGATGTAATGGTTGCCGCAATCCCGAGAGGCCTTTTCTGATCGAATCTTCTGTTCGGAAGTTTGCTGTATTTGACCTACCTTCTCCAATACCTCCTTCATCCTTGACCCGACTCTACTGAGCTATGCCGAAAAACAAAAAACTTCATTCGAAGGGTGTCCCTCAATATTACCCTAATAAGTCCTCTACATAACAAGCAGGTTCCCCCCGCTCTCATGTGGACTCAGAGTCCGACGAAGATGTGTCTGCTCCAGTTACCAAAAAAGACTGTTCATGACTGCACCAGTTATCGCCCCATCTCCCTGCTTAATACAGATGTCAAATTAAATGCTAAAATTTTGGCTAATAGACTAAATTCGGTCCTTCCCTCCCTTATACATTATGATCAGGTTGGCTTTGTGCCGGGTCATCAGGCCAGAGATAACACCAGGAGAGTCGTTGATCTGATTCATATCATTAATACCAGGAAGGCCCCGGCCATTGTTCTCTCCCTTGATGCAGAGAAGGCTTTTGACAGGATCTCCTGGAACTTTATGTCCCGAGCCTTGTCGGCGTTTGGGATTTCGGGTAACCTCCTCACGGGTATCCAAGCCTTATACTCCCGACCCTCTGCAAGAGTCATGATCAACGGTTCTCCCTCTGACCTTATCACCATATCCAACGGTACATGCCAGGGATGCCCTCTGTCTCCTCTCATCTTTGCCCTGGTTATAGAGCCTCTTGCGGCCTCTATCCGGGCCTGCCCGAACATACGGGGTGTGCGAACGGGGAATCTGGAAAGCAAGCTCTCTCTCTTTGCGGACGATGTCCTTCTGACTCTCCTGCAGCCTGAGAAGTCTCTCCCTGGACTCTTTAGCATATTACACCACTATGGGCACCTCTCAGGTTACAAGATCAATATTACGAAATTGGAAGCTCTCCTACTTAATATTCCCTCCCCAGAAGGACTAGTACTCACTTCCGCTTTAACTTTCGGTGGCAGAAAAAGAAAATTAAATACTTAGGTATCTTCATTAGCGACTCCTATGACTCCCTCTACCAGGAGAACTACCCGGGCCTCTTTGCTAAGATCAGGTCTGAATTGTTCTCCTGGCGCTCATTGATCATTTCGTGGCTGGGCAGAATCATCTCTGTCAAGATGAACCTCCTTCCTAAGCTCCTCTATTATTTCCAGACCCTTCCGGTCCGAGTCCCCCTTTCGGATCTGACATCTATCCAAAAATGTCTCTCTAGATTTATCTGGAATGGCCGGTCTCCCAGGATTAAGCTGGCTCTCTTAAAGAGACCCACCAGAGGTGGTGGTAGGGGTTTACCGGATTTTAAAATTTACTATTGGGCGGCTCATCTGAGCCAAATTGTAGCCTCCTTTGCCCCCCCCGTGGCACTGTCGTGGGTTGACATCGAATCCGCTTATCTTAATTTTCCAATTTTGTCCTGTATATGGGGTCTCTCAAAACAAGCTAGATCTCCCCTCACCTCCCAATGCCCTACCCTTCTATTCTCAGCTGCAATATGGGAGACCTGCCGACCCCATCTCAAGATACCGGTGTCCTCTCTTACTGTCCTACCTCTTTGGGGTAACCCTGCCTTTTCTGCTGGGCTCTCCTCTGCCTTCTATAGTCCCTGGGTCACTGCGGGAGTTCGATTTGTCGGAGACCTATTATTTCAGGGGGCCTTTATCTCCTGGGATGACCTACGCTCTAAATATCCAAGTCTCCATCCTAAATTCTACGAGTATTTCCAATTACGACACGTTATGCGCTCTCTCCTCGGGGGGGGGCTCCTCTCCCCCCTCTTAGGTCTCCCTTTGAATCTCTATGTCTCTCCTCACCCTTGGGTATGATCTCCTCTTATCTACAGCTTAATTCTCAATGTACTTTTACCTCCGGGCGGTAGGCATGAGAGGGAATGGGAGAGGGATCTGGGCCCCCCCCCAGAGGAGGATTATTGGGAAATCATAAGGGATCAACTTGCCATTAGCTCGATTTCCACTCTGGTGAAGGAGAGCGCATATAAAGTTTACTATAGGTGGTACTACACACCTGACAAACTCACTAAAATGTTCCCCTCTAGTTCTCCATTATGTTGGCGGGGTTGTGGCCAGATGGGCTCCTTTTTGCATATTTGGTGGTCCTGCCCTAAAATATCCTCCTTTTGGGATCGAGTTCGGGCCCTCCTCTCCTCCCTCCTTTCATGCCCTGTCCGGAAAGACCCATGGTCTTTTCTTCTCTGTTACCCTTTGATTGATGATGATAGTCAGACTGCGAAATTAGCCTCCCATGTCCTGGCTGCTGCGCGATGTATAGTAGCGAAGTCCTGGAAACAAGTTGAACCCCCTACTATGGCGGCCCTGTGGTCCTATATCTGGTTTATCGCCCGGATGGAACAGATTACATACCACCTGCATGATAAGGATGATAAATTTCACCAGATTTGGGCTCCTTGGCTTTACTTATAACCCCATACCTCCTGTACCAACTCCTTCCCCCTAAAAAGACTCCCTATGCTCATAGGTGGCCTGACTCTTGATGCTGTTTCCCTTCCCAGAGAATATAAAGTAATAATCTCCTTTGAAACTTTTATTGCCCCTCTTCTATTTATTTGTTTCTCTTCTTAAAAAGGGAAAGATAAGGGTAAGGAATTGTGTGGATAAAGGGAAGTGTGTTCTTTTTTTTTTTTTTTCATTCTCGGTGGCGACCAGTGAAATGAACTAATCTTTTGAATTAATCTTTTGTGTGAACTAGATCAGAATGAACTAATCTTCAAAATGAACTAGATTTCCCATCACTACACTTGTCCCGCTTTAAATACTCCTCGGTGTTAAGTTTGATGGAATGAAAACGATACCAGCTGTGAGTTCTCTGCACGTTCCTCTTGAAATTCAAAACGAGGGCTGTTTCACAATAACTTTATCAATCACGAACATTCGTGGACACCGGGATATGCGTGGAACATAAAATATAAATAAGCAGTATCACTAAAATAAACTTGTTCAATGGATAATAGCAGTGTTCATAATGTACTGCCAATGACACATACAACAATCTTAACATGTATATAAATCTAAAAGAACCAACACATATACTGTAAGCGGAAACCACCGGACTGAGAATAAATATGACGTCCGTGATATAACTGTAAAAAAAAACACGGACAAAAAGGTCCATGGAACAGTGTCCCGAGGTGTAATACAAAAAGGTGAGTGTGTAAACACCCAAATATAAATGATACCAAAAACGATCCCTACTCACAGTATATATGAGGGAAATGAATGTAGAGACAACTTATCAAGTATATTAAATAGTGAAAAAGGACAAAGAATATATCAACAATGTCCTATAATTGAAAATAAGCAGATATAATGGCTGCTCCATCTGTCCAATAAATTAAACAGATAGAACATGCATCAATAAATGAAATGAGTATCTGAAACTGGAAGCTAAAGTTCTGAGATGACCCATGCAAAGTGAAATGCACACCTACATAGGACTCAATAATGGATGTAAACAAAACCAGGATAAAACCGGTAAAGGGAGTAAAATTGTACTGTCATTAACCTGTTTCTTGTGTTTCTAGCCACAATTATAAAAATAACCATATGATACATAGTGGCTTCTCATTATTACACTTGTTGTTTTTTTATTATTTGCATTGAGGCAGAACACAGATTACCAATCTCACACCCTGTCATACACACCAGGGCCGGATTTACTGCTAGGCTACCTAGGGCTAGGGCCTAGCGGCTCTCAAGGGGCCCAGATGGGGGGACAAGAGTCGCGGGGGTTTTCCGCAAATCGGAGGAGGGGCTGGCGTTAAAGCTAGGGTTAGAGGCTAAATCCCCTTCAGGTTAGGTAACTTGGCTCTCTGTATGGGGTCATGTGATTGCAGCGGTCAAATGGTAGGCAGTGATGGCGGGTAGTCAGTGCAGGAGCTCCATCATTTCTTCTCTTCCTGGCATCATTCATGTGGAAAAAGGTAAGAAGAAGGGTACTTGGCATAGGGGGGACATGTTTAAATGGAAGCTGCAGGGGGGGGGGCATGTTTGATGGAAGCTGCAGGGGGGGCATGTTTGATGGAAGCTGCAGGGGAGGCATGTGTGATGGAAGCTGCAGGGCACAGGGGGGGCATGTGTGATGGAAGCTGCAGGGCGCAGGGGGGGGCATGTGTGATGGAACTGCAGGGCACAGGGGGGGCATGTGTGATGGAAGCTGCAGGGCACAGGGGGGGCATGTGTGTGGAAGCTGCAGGGCACGGGGGGCCATGTGTGAAGGTGCTGGGCAGAGGGGGGGCATGTGAGTTAGAAGTCTGTTCCCCACACGGCCCCTCCTCAGCCCCTTACAACTCTCACCAGATTTTCTTTAATATTCCCCATGACACATGCTCATTAACTATTCCCTCACATGACCCGCTGCCTCAATCCTGACACCTCTTTTACCTCAAAATGAAAAAAGGCACCTTTTATATTAATATAATATGTGTGTGTGTGTGAGGGGCCAGTGTATGTATATTATGTGTGTGTGAGGGGCCAGTGTATTTATATTATGTGTGTGTATGAGGGGCTGTTTGTGGGAGGGAAATAGGTTTATTTTTTATATGGTAACACTATTATTTTAATGTTGGAGGGAAATAGGTCTATTTATTAAATGTGTATGCTATTAATTTAATGTTTTGGTTGGAGGGAGGTTTACTTATAAAATGTGGGTGCTATTTTGATTTAACACTGGAGCTGGTTGGAGTTTACTAAATTTCGTGTACCCATTCTTTTTCCAAATAGGGCCTCCAACATTCCAGGATGCAGACAAGCAGCAGCTGATCTAAAGACACCAGCAGCCACAAGCCGTGAAAGTGACGAGAACAGATAGGAGAGAGCAGGGCAGTCTGCCAACTATCCTGAATCTGGTGGGATTTATATTATGAGGAGGTCTGACTTGTTAAAATGTTGCACTATGGGATTCATGCAGAAGACTGACATATTAACATGATTATTGCATTCCAGCACTTTTTCATGTTTCTGTAGGTAGATATCTGCAGTCAGTAACTGTAGTGGCGGACGGTCTGTGGCGTGGTAGTGATAGGAGACTGCTGTTTTTTTTATTACTGGGCTTGCTAACCCTGAACTGCACTTTCTTGACATGTTAATTATGATTGATACCGAAGTTTAGTTAAAGATAAAGTACAATTTGTGTGAACTGAAAGGTAAGCTGTGGTGGAAGTGTGGTGTATATGGTAGTATGCCATACCGCTACTTCTCATACTGCCTTCATTGTAAAATAATAAAATTCCATTCACTTGTTTACATTCTCATTACATTTTTCATACTGCCACTTCTAAACTTCCACTTCGACCACTGAGCTTAATATTCAACGTATGAAGTATATGACCAGCATAATTCAAAATTCTGCTAGATCTTTTAACAAAATATGGGGTCCATGGACATTATTCTTTAACTGCTGGGACCACAGAGTGATGTAGTGTAATGATTAAGGAGGGCACAGTGTGATGAGAGGGACATTAATGAGGGGCCACAGTGTGATGCAGTGTAATGATAGAGGAGGGCACAGTGTGATGAGAGGGACAGTAATGAGGGGCCACATAGTGATGCAGGAGGAGCAGTGTGATGTGCGGCGGCACATAGCTTACCCTTCTACTTAACTATAGGAGTATATGCTATGCTAAAAAAAATATAGTGCTATGGATTGTTTCAGGGAGAGGGGTGAGGGCAAACCAATATCTTGCCTAGGGCCCCATGAGGTCTAAATCCAGCTCTGATACACACGGCTGGTTTTGTGAGAAATGGTAAGGTGGCAGGACATGAGTAGTACTTTCTGCTAAACAAGCTTTAACAGTTGATATTTTGTACATAATATGGAACAATCAGATATACTTATCTGTTTTAATATGATAGCTCTTTCCTTTTACGTTTGATGGGTGTTTCCAGGATATTCTCTCAGTGTAAATGATGTATCTATTAATTTTATGTACTTAGATAGCAGTGGTTATGTGCTTTCAGTTCTATCGAATTGCTGTTGATGACACAGTTGATTGTCCCCTACTCATACAAACACTCTGCTTTTTGATGCAAATATGCCTATCTATTTTGGTTTCTATTCCACTTCTCCAACTGCTCATTCAGGGCCTGTGTCATCTTTGGACGCAAGTCCCATTGTGTGCCGTATCTTGCGTGAAATTGTTCTGCTCCGAAATGGACCTTACGCCAGTGAGCACAATTGCATCCATTTCATGTTCAAACGAAAATGACACTTCTGACTGTCTGCGACTTGAAGGGCAGAACGTGGACGGGAAGGGAAAGGTGCAAATAGGCAATGTACATTAAGGGCGCGCCGAGGTCTAGCGCAAATACATTCAAGCTCAGGGCTACATAGGTACGTGTTTTTAGCTGTATCACTTGCATCAGCTACAGGGCAGATGTAAGTGCCGACTGATAGTGATGACTACACGTATGCATGCCAACACGTGTTTGCAAGTAAGAGAAACTACAAAGATGCATTTTATGTTCAGTACTCATTAAGGAAAAAAAATATATTTTTTTTTTACATCTGTGAGTAATAATGATTATAATATTAATAGTTGGAAATTCATTTTAGATTTTTGTTTTTTATAACATGCATGCATTCTGATGGGGCTTGATATTGCACCTGTGCATGTGCGTATCCTGCACTGTGTTCTGTCTGTCTTCATATGGCAAGTAACGTATAGCTAGAGAGTACTTATACCGAGATTCAAATGGAAACATGAGATCCGCTTGTACTTGAATATGGACATGTGTGCAAGTTACGTCCATTTTTATTAAACGTAAGTTGCATTCACGTTGTGTTCCAAGATGAATCAGATCCTCAGTGCTACATTCACAGTCTGTATCTCCTCCCATATCCTTTATCAGCTGGGTTGCATTATGGCTCAATGATGAAGCCCCATATATTTTCTATAGTTCTCCCCTTCGTAACACAATTGTCAGGTATGTTTTTCAGTACAATCTTTATTATATTTTGTGAGGACTCAAGTAATAACACACACAAAATGCCTGTGCTCAAATATGGATGCAAAATACCACAGTGCTGAATATAGCAAAGTATAATAAATAAACTATAGTGTTAGAACTGCAAACAAGCATTTGAAAATGCCAAAAGAGTGGACTACATCAAATTGCCCTTAGATACAGGAATAGAAGTCCAAAGTTGTAGTATCTTCACCATATTCATAAAATTGCTAAAAAACACAATAATTTTAAGTATATATTACTACCATGCAGCTTAATAATTAAAAGCACTCTAATGGCTTACACACAAGGGTGTTTAAAATTAACGCCTGTAAAATAAAATAATGGCTTCTAGAAGCATAGACTAAACCTTCTACTCTGTCCTTGCTTTTGACAGAGTGTTCAAAACATGTTCGCAAAGCTTCCCTGCAGCATTGTGTAGTATGTATTTAATGAACATTTCCTAGAACTGCATTATATTGTACATATTGAGTGAATGCTTTTGAATGCTGTAGGCAGCATTGCATTTGACGTAAAGTTACATTTGATAGAAAGTGTGTATATAATAGGATCTTTTGCTAACATTAGTTTTTATTTTTTTGCACTAAAGCATGTTTACTAGGATTTAAATGCTTAAAATTAATGCCCATGTGTAGAAGGTCTAGTTGCTTATTTTTCATTCCCTTTGATTTTATCTAATATTGCAATATTATGTAATAAATATATACATTTTTCTTATAGAATTTTATATAATTTCTATGATAATGCTAGTTAGTGTTCTTGCAGAACTTCACAATTCAGGAAGGGTGCCATTCTTTGTCCTCTCCTCCCCATTAATTTTCTCAGAGAGCTTTCCTGTCAGTCTTATTGAGGTGCAAAAATCCACTAATCATAGAGTAGCTGGAATATGTCTGACATAATTTGGGGGAAGTATGTCATATTCTGGAGATCTGATCATCCCCAGCCCCTCATAATTTCAGAGAGCAGACGAAGGTAGCAGACACAATCCCCTGAATTTAATAGATTGCACATAAAACTATGTCTTACATATACATTCCCCTATGCTAGGCGCAAAAGAAAACTTTTTTGACGTTAAGGTTCATTTAACAGTTCAATAGTTTAAACTATTTAGGAGAAAATAATGAAAATGCTAAAGCCTTTGTGCTGTGCTAAGGTACGAGGTGGTGTATTTTTGAAAGTAATGAATAGGTTTCAGCTTTAATCCTCCTAAACCAGAGTATTTCTATATTGCCTTTTTTTTAGAAACATGTATGTAGCCCAGCAAAATTGTGCTGTTAATTAGATATTCAGTGTATTTTCCTACAGTGTTTTCCTAAGTAAGATGCTATGCTGTTAGCTTAATGCCGATTTTTTGAGTGTATGTGGTGTTTGGGTGCATTCATTTTTATAACAAAACATTTGCCAAGTGGCTACAGACAATGCCATTTTGAGTGGGTGTGTTTTTGTTTTTTGTTTTTTCAATTCTTTTACTATTGTTATTTAATCAGATTACGACAACTCATTTTATATTGCTAAATATATACTTGATACTGACACCAGAGATCTTGAAGAGCTCCTGAAACTGGAAAGAGCATTGTATATTTTGTATTGTATTAAATTTATTTTCAATACCAGCTCCAACTTTGTTCTAGAATGAAACTCACAAAAGATGTTTTCATATCACCAAAATAAATTGTAAATGAAGAATGCATATGCTTAAATTTGTTCCTTTAATATTTCTTAGCTCACTCAAACATATCTGATTATGAGGACGTTTATATGCATTTTCCAAAGATTAAAATAACATAACAAAAAAATATTTTATGGAGCTACTCCCACATGGGCGATTTACTAGAATACATCTGCCCAAATAATATTTCTTGCCAAGTTGGAGGGTGCAATATTTACATATGATTGTATTATTTACATTATACACTATGCATAAATGAAAAGTATAATGTAGTTTTTGTTTGAAAAATGAACCTATGCCTGTTTCTTTTCTCTTCTTTTTACAGTTTGTGAATCAACTTAGGTTTTCCATTATGTATTGCTTAATTATTCAGAAAAGTAATCTCTAGCATAGTTCTGATAATATGCGTTATTAGTACAAGCATGGTCAGATTTGATTAACTGTAGTCTACTAAATGATAACTCAATGGTAAATAAGGTTTACTTTTATTTGATTAATACGATAAGGAAAAAGTATCCTCAATGAAAATAGCTGGCATTTTGTCAGTGAAGTGGATATTTTGATGTAAGCCAACTATTTATGTAGCCTCACTTGAGTTGGTGTTTAAGATAGAGCTGATATGTCCATTTACAATAATTAGTATTACATGAGTAGACAGATCCCAAGTAAATGATTTGAAGCACCTCCTATAAAAAAATTTTAAAAATTTCTGTTTATGATTATCTCAAAATTGTATCATATTGTCTCAGTAGTATTTTCAATGCTTTTCGTTTATTTAAAAGAAACTTGCATTATATGTCCAGCCACAAAATACATGGCATGAATATCAAACTGCAAGCAATGTGGGCAGCACGGTGGCGTAGTGGTTAGTACTTCTGCCTTACAGCACTGGGGTCAATAGTTCAATTCCCGACAATGGCCTTATCTGTGACGAGTTTGTATGTTCTCCCTGTGCTTGCGTGGGTTTTCTCTGGGTGCTCCGGTTTCCTCCCACACTCCAAAAACATACTGGTAGGTAATTGGCTGCTAACAAATTGACCCTAGTCTGTCTGTGTGTGTGTGTGTGTGTGTGTGTGTGTTACGGAATGTAGACTGTAAGCCTCAATGGGGCAGGGACTGATGTGAGTGAGTTCTCTGTACAGCGCTGCGGAATTAGTGGCGCTTTATAAATAAATGTTGATGATGAATGTGTCTGGCAATAAAACTAGTATCAACTTGACAAAAATAAAATTATTGTTACTGCAAATTACAATCCAAACTGCTTATGTATTGTGCTCTGACAGTGTTACATTTAAGTCAGTTACAAATTGGTTGGTCTTTTGTTTTTTCTTATATACTTGATTTTATCTCCTAGTTCTCTTAGCAGTGTATAACATACCACTGCTCAAAGGTGTAAATTTACACTAAAACCATAGCAAATTATTAAACATTTGGTTTCAATGTTTGACTCATATTAAACTGATAAGAGCTCTTTGCTGATTGCTTGCTATGGCTTGAGTCCAGGGGGTAAATGTATTATGCAGCGGATTCTGCAAGTCCACAATATTAAGCGACTTTGCAGGGACAATTTAAAACGGCAATGGCTTTCAAGGCAAGTTTTGCCTTGAAAGCCATTGCCGTTTTAAATTTCCCTTGCAAAGTCGCCAAATATTGTTGACTTGCAGAATCCGATGTATATTAAATATACCCCCAGGTGTATATCTTTGAGTAATGTTAGTGCTAGGAAGTAGCCCTTATTGTCATCATTGTAGTGTTGGGATAGATGTACAAAATCTGATCATTTGTAATAAAAAGTGATAAAATATCTCATTGACACGTCCAGATCTTTTATCTGTTTTCTTTGTGTTGGTCCCTCTCCTGCTATACACTCTTGTCTAGCCTCTGTTTTCTCTCTAGCAAATAGTTAGATCCTGTCAATGAATCTTGCTCAAAAATTATCCCAAAAGTCCCTCCTATCACTGTTCTTGTGAGACGGTTTCTGTAGTTTGTTACATACTGAGCAGAACAACCTGTTCTGTACTTACAAAGCCAAAATGGATTTGTCTCGGAAGTCCTGTGTCAGAACATGCTTCCATCATGCTCTCAAACCCAGTGTTTTGTTATTGACATCACCAAGTAGTCCCTTCTACTTTTGGAAAGGGTTATTTTCATGTTATTCCCTGGAAGAGTAGCCAGAACATCTTTGTCTCTACTTGGTCTTGTGATGCTGCTTTGGCATTGACTAGTAGACAAAACATGTTTCTATTTACACTGTTGCACACAGATTGTTGTGTACCTTCTAGAGCTGGTATTTGCATTCAGTGCGTTTTTAATATACAACTGCATGGTAGACTACAATTTTCAGCATGCCAGTAAAATGATTGGATTTTTACCATGGCACCTAGCTAGTTAATTTCTAGCATTGCTGACAGACCCCTCCATTCCCCTCTACATACCCCAGCCTCTTCCTCTTCCTCCTCAGTTTTTTCTAGGTGCCCATGGAGTGAGGCACTGTTTTAGTTGCTGCTAGATTTTATTTTATTTTATCCTTTTGAACTTTTTTACAGGTGGCAGTGCTAGAGTGTGTTCTACTATAGAGAACACACTCACAGCTGAGCAGCGCAGGAGGAATGGGTGCCTGAATTGGGAGTGACAAGCCGTCTCACGGACCACTGTCACTCCTGGAGCCTCCCCGATAACCGGCGCTGCCACTGCAGGCATAGAGTGCCGGTTATCGCATATTTCATATGACGGCAGCCATCTTGGATATCGGAACTTCGGTTGCTAAGGAGAAGGGGGCTATACCAGGATTCCCCCTCATGCATAGGAGGGGGCATCGGGTATTATCCGCTGCAGAGACCTCAACCCTGGAGGTCTCCACTACTCTGCCACATAACCCCTTTTTTAATACGGACCATAGAATCAGCTGCAGAGACAGCATTACTGAATGGGGGGAGCTAAGACATAGAGCTCCCCCCTCCTTCCAGAGAGAGATGGTTTATTCCAGTCTTCTGGCGCCAAGGATAAGCCCGGGAAGAAAGAATAAATCTGAGGGAGCAGGCACCAGGATACTGCTGTTGGACTTCTCCCCTGTTTGGCCTATGGGCTAAGTATCTGATTTACTTAAACACATACTCTGTATTGCTGTGTACAAGTGGGCTAGTAGGGGTTATATTATAGTTCTCCTACTTGCTTAAGTATTATTTGTGTTTAAGATAATTACAAGTACAACTTTTATATCTAGATTAGTTGATTACTTGATGTTACACTATTCTCTCCACAAAGGGGGCCACACCAAGATTTCCCCCTCATACATAGGAGGGGGCATTGGGGTGAAAATCCGACCTCAATTGAGGTCTCCACTACTCTGCCATATACTATTTGTTTTCTTCTCCTCCCCGCTAATGGGGCAGGAAAAGCACTTCAGAGAGACAGTATTATCAGAGGAGGGGGAGCTATAATATAGAGCTCCCCTGCTCTCCATGGAAAGTTTGATTAGCCCAGCCTTTTTGGCGCAAAATATAAGTCCGGGAAAGGACACACATCAGAGGGAGCAGGCACCAGGCACTGCTGTTGGATTTCTCCCCTGTTTGGGCTAAGTATCTGATTTATTTAAGCATATGTTATTGTATTGCTGATTGCAAGGCGGGCTAGTGGAAATTATATTATAGTTCTCCCACTTGCCAAGTTATTTTATTTTGGTTTAATAATTTACAAGTATAACTTTTATGCTTGTTCTTTTTTCTTTTTCATATTTTTTATGCTGTCTCTCGCTCTCTAACAGCTAAATTAGAGTCTGTATGTTTGGTGTGCCTTCCTTTGTAAAATGACAGATAAAGGAAAGGGCCCTAAAGTAAAGTGTTTCACTTGCTCCAAATGCAATACTAAATTAGCTAGTGAGCATTGAGACTCTGGTGCTCTGGGCTGATTGCAGCCATTCTGGAAAATTTGCTGCAGCTGACAGCTTTTTCCTTGCTAAGTGTATTTTATACTCACTATAAGTAGATAAGGAAGTATAAGATTATGAGCACATTTTTGGGGAATGAGCATAATGTTTCTAAAGGATTATTGCTCTCTCGTGAACAGATATACTATCTTCTGACTGGTTCATACATTGATTAGTGTTTTCTGTGCAAATATATGGTGTATGTGCTTGTATTTTGCAGTGTGGTAGCTTTATTTTCTGCTAAAAGAACAATGTTTGAGAAAAGTAAAGCAACATGTGCAGAGTTTTTTCCCTGTTCCAAACTGGTGAGCATTTGGACCCAGGGATGCTCTATACTGATTGCAGCCATTCTGGAAGGTCTGAGGCTGCTTACAGCCTGTCCTTGGCTAAGTATATTTTATACTCTCTATAAGTAGATAGGGAAGTATAAGATTCTGAGCACATTTTGGGGGGATGAGCATAATGTTTATAAGAAATTATTGCTCTCTCATTGACAGGAATACTATCTTTTTGACCGGTTCATAGATTAGTAGTGTTTTCTGTGTAAATATATTTTGTATATGTACCTGTATTTTGCTCTGTGGTAGTGATATTTTCTACTTAAAATGTGAGAAAATTAAACCAAATTGTGCCACATGTTTTCCCTGTTCCAAATGTAATGCTAAATAGCGGGTGAACATAAGGATCCAGGGGCGCTCTGTACTGATTGCGCTGCGGCGTCAGTTGGGGCGCAATGTAAAAAACGGCTCCATTCAGGCTTCAATCCTCCTGAGTGGGTACTGTTTTTGACACAGGGGGTTGGTACCCCGGTCAAACTATGATCTAACCCATCGGAGGTTCCAATGGTAGTTGAGGTGTTACCCTCTGCCTCTGAAAGCATGTCTATAAAGAGAACTAGTCCTTTACCCTCGGTAGTAGGACAATCTTCTCTGGTGTATCAGGTATTTTCCCCTGCGGGAAGCCTGGATGGTCTGCAGTGATAGAAGGCCAGGAATTCAGAAATGCCAGGTTTTATCGGTTAAACCGGTGACTGAAGAGCCCAAGACATTTACCTAAAGATAAGAGACATAGATCAGCAAATTCGCTGTTTCTATTGTCTGACTCAGAGGGATCCTCTGAGGGAGAAGGTGAATGGTTAGAGGACTGTGACTCCTCATTAGTAGGATCATAGGAGAGTTCATATTCCCTCACTCTGCAGAGTTGAGAGAGTTAAGCGTTTTTTCTTGGCTATGTACCTGAAGGAAGACGTGAGTTAAGTGTATGAGGCAGACCAGAATTCAGCATACAGTCTTACTCTAGTTTCGGCTACAACTGTAGCGACCAGAAGAACATTATGGTTAAAATATGGAATGCGGATGTGGAATCTGAGAGATTGTAGTATCCCTTCCTTACGCTAGTGGAGTTAATACTCCAATATCTAGATTTTCTGGAGGAGGAGACAATCTCTTCAGGGAAGATCAGCCTCATCCTCCTCTTCTGGGCGAATTATGCACATGGTGTGTCAGAAGATTTTTTTCTTCCAGAGGACAAGATAGGGTCTCTGCAAGAGGGGATGAACAGGATTCTGTCCTATAAGAGGCCGTCGGTCCTTCTGTGTATGAGGAAACATGGTAGTGTCTTTTGAGACTCTCCCTTATGACAGGATCCACTCTCTGTGTTTTCAAGGGAACATGTTGAAGAAGTGGACAGGGTCCCATCTGAAGTTAGATCGTCAGATGGTGTTATCTCTGGAGACGACACATTCTCACGGATGATGTTGAGTCACAACAGGAATTTTACAAAATTTAGTGCAAGACTAGAAGAGATCTGATAATGGCAGTGTATGTGTTCACAATGCCAGGGGACTTCAGGCGAGGTTACCTGGTTCCTCCTATATCAATGATTCCCAGAGTCCTTGGAGACTAAAAAAGTAGATCGGCCAGTCATTCTGGTGGCGCCAGCTTGGACATGAAGAGTCTGGTGTCCAGAGGTGGTTCTTTGACATTGGACCTGGGTATTCGGTACCCCTTTGGAAACTTCTGCTGATTCAGGGACCATTCTTGCATCAGAATCTAGCCCAATTGAATTTAAAGGCATGGCTTTTGAAGCCATTCTGTGGAAATCCAGAGGGTTTTATTCCAGGGTAATTGTTACACTTATCTAGGCTAGAAAGCCAGCTCGCCTTAATTTTGTCGCCGCATTGGCGTTCATATGTGCATGGTGTAGGAATAAAGCCTGCAGTTCAGAGTCTTTATCTTGTTTTTATACAAGATGGTTTGGATGTTAGGACTTTCTTACAGGGAGTGCTGCATATACAACCTCCCTATGTTCCACCAACGAATCTTGGTATTTTATTTTAGTCCTTTATACGCTGCAGGAGCTTCAGTACATACCGTTAGTCAGCAGAGTTACGGTTTTTAACTTGGAAGGTGTTTTTCCTTCTTACTATTGCCTCAGCTCGAGGGGTATCTGAGCTGAGGGGCTTTGTCGTGAATCTTATCTGGTTTTCAGGATGATAGAGCAGTCCTAGGGACAATGCATCATTCTTCCTAGGGTGGTGTCTGGTTTTAATGTAAACCAGGGAATGGTGGTTCCTGTGTTCACAGAGGATCCTCAGGGATCTGGAACAGGGAACATGAAATTTTGGATGTGGTCAGGGCTCTACGAATTTATGTTAAAAGGACTGCAATGATTCGTAGGACAGTTTCTTATTTACCTTGTTTGATTATTTTGGATGTGGATGATCAGCGTCTAAACAATTTATTGCTAGGTAGCTTACTCTGACTATAAGGCAAGCTTATGTCGGTACTAACCGTCCGGTACCAGAGTGTAGTGTTGCCCATTCTCCCCGTTCTGTGGGGACTTCCTGGGCTACACTGAATGGGACCTCAGCGGACCAGTTATGCAGAGCAGTTACCGGGTCTTTGGTCCATACTTTCACAAGATTGTAGAAATTCAATGCCTTGCGTCTTTGGACGCCTCAATTGGCCGTAGTGCTCTATGTGCTGGGCTATCAGAGCGGTCCCACCCTTAGGGGGCTGCTTTAGAATGTCCCCATGGTAAGCAGTGTCCCTCAGACTGGATGAAAGAGAAAAGAGGATTTATGTACTTACGTTAAATCCGTTTCTCTGATTCCGTCTGGGGGACACTGCGATCCCTCCCTTCTGCCTTTCCTCTGTATGCTCTTGTTTGGTTGACCTTTCTCCTTGGGGCTTTTTGAATTAACTGAGGAGGAAGAGGAAGAGGCGGGGGTATGTCGAGGCGAGGGGAGGGGTCTGTCAGCAATGCTAGAAATTAACTAGCTAGGTGCCAACCCCCATGCTCCTCTTCACACCCCATGGTAAGCAGTGGTCCCCAGATGGAATCAGAGAAACGGATTTAACGTAAGTACATAAATCCTCTTTTTTAATCTCTGATGTGCCCGGATTGTGCTTTTTGTTTTGTTTGGTTAAGTTTAACAGAACATGTGATTTGCTTGATCTTCAGTAAAATCAAATGAATGGATATTGTTTTCATTGTTCGAGCAACTTAGAGAGACATTTATTTATTTGTTTATAAATCAGGCAAAACATACAAATGACCCCTGGTCAAGCTGGAATGCACCTAAGCCAGACAATGCCGGTGATGCTTGGAGTACAAACCAGAAAAATTCAACATCAAAGAACTGGGATACTGCATTTGGTCATCCACAGGCTTACCAAGGCCCAGGTAACATACAAATAGTATGAATGTATCTACAATCATATTTGTTTGCATACAATTCTGATTGTTTGCAGGGTTAAACAATGCTTTGGTATCATTATTACTGCCATTTTTGGAACATGAATTCTGAAGTTCTCCCTTTAAAGCATCTGTTATACATTAATTGAGCAATTTCTATGTTATGAATTACATTCTACTTCCTTTTTTGATGATGACTGCTGTTTTAGATAACTTTTAATCAATCTCAACAATTGCTGACTAAAAAACCTTACTAATGTCTCTTTTTTGACCACATACTAGGAGACACCCTGGGAGAGTTAGGAGAGCACTGCATTAGCAATACTGTCAGCAATTGTGTTACACAGGACCACAGAGCAGCCCATTTGTTAGAAACTATTTTCTTTTCCATCTGTTTTACACATGGTTTCCACAATACTAGCTGCTCTGTCATGAGACTGTCTGACAAAAAAGCAAGTCACTATAGTGTAGACATTGTAGACACTATTAAAGATTTACATGTTTGTAATGCATTTGTTTCGCTTTCATACTAGTAGAAGCAATCCTCCTATTGTTGTATTTTCATGATATGCTTTTAATATCTCACCATAAAGTGTAATTTCCAAATCAAAATGTTTTACACTCTTTACCAGCTGTTGATGAGGATGAGTGGGATGATGACTCGGATGACCCAAAATCCTCTCCTGGTTACCTTGGCTACAAAGATTCAGAGACCTCTGAGCCAGGAGCACCTCAACGGGGAGCGGGGAGACCAGCGTCCATGAAGATACCTCTTAACAAGTACATACAGCTAAATTAAATATACTGAACTAAGCAAAGAAACATTGGCTTTAGTTAATTACTGTTTATAATTGTATATTTATAAAACTGCAATTAATACTTAAGTGATATAACTGGTATACATTTTTGTAATGTTTCAAAAGTGCACTTAATGACTGGACTTGATTACACATTGAATGCTCTCCGTATTTGTTTATTGATAATTGAATACATTGACGTACTGTATTTAATTGTTGTTGACACAAGTGGATTAAAAAGCAGGAGTCAAATAATGAAGTTAAACAGTTACCATCTTAACTGAACTGAGGTGGGGAAAAATATTATAAATTCTTTCCAGTCTCAAAAAGACAATTTAATTTTTCATTTTACTACCAATATTATGGTTCCAGAGTTTCTATTATTGCATATTCTACCTCAATTTAGGGAGTGCTGTTACTTTTAAATCGTAGTGATTTTTTATACCAATATCCACTACTTAATCTTTCAAACTACAAGTAGCACATTCCCTGTCAAAATTATGAGGCATGACTAAGACTTTGAGGTTATATTTTAATTATTTTAAGCATATTTTATCTTGTCTTAGACAGGAGTAGCTAATTCATATGGTTGTAGACATATTTTGAAATTGCTCCTTTGCATTTGTTAAAAAAAAAGGCCTCTTTTGAACATAATAAGTTATTATTAAAATGTATCCAATAATGTTATAGCTTTTTGTTACCTTTCAATGTTGGATTTTCTTTTCTTTTGATAGATTTCCTGGTTTTGGAAAATCTGGAGTTGAACAGTATCTATTATCTAAACAGACAACAAAAACCAAAGAAAAAATCCCCATTATTGTAAGTTTGTCTTACTCTTGCTTTTGTGTTTGAAATTTATTCTCTAGAGGTACAGTTTATATAATCTTTCACTGATCCATATGAATTTAGTTCACTTATTTACTATGACTGGTCACGTAACAGATGCTCTGCCCACCTTCATTTCAATGTGACTAATGTAGATTAAATTTTATGCCTAAGAAAATACACTGGCAGGGTTTTCTTTATTTGTACTTTCCTGAATTATTGACAGTAAATGCAACGTAGCGTGGTCTTGAACCATGACATGTTCAATGATGGTGCACATAAATCTACTGTGCTCAAAAGTTTAGATAATTCGTAGAGGTATTTATGTTCACACGTAGCTTTAGTGCATTATCTTTATATATTTTTGTGTGGATAGAAATGAACATAAAATTCTCAGTTGTCACTGTTACATTATGGTTGAAAGAAATGTTTCTACATTGTGAAGCTGCAGCTTCTTTTTCTTTTCTTGACCAGTCTCAATAGTTTAATTAATGCTAATTAACTATTGATTGTGTTTTGTATATGTATAAAATTATTGACAGAGGTGTTTCTTAAACCATTCTTTAGGCCACACTGCCAGTTTATTTTTTTTGGGGCACAGGTTGAATAATTTGGTGGTAGTCATATTTTCGACTTTTGAAATACCGACACTTATCCTGCCGACACTAAAATGCTGACTGGCTAAATGCCGGTATGTAAATTCCCCAACACAGATGAGATACCGACATTGTGAATGCTAACAGTCACAATGCCAACATTAAAACGGCGATGCCAGCAGGTCCAGTGGCAAACGGGGATATAAATAAATAAATGTTAAAAAACATCCTGCCCCCCATCCTTTCTCCACAGTCCTATTAGTGCTGGTTGGGGGAAAATCAGGGGGGACAAACAGTGAGAGGTCCCCCCGATTCTCCTCCAACCAGCCCTAGGCTTAGCCAGCTGGGGCTGGTAGCACTATAGCAGGAGAACCCACAGCAGGAGGTACCCCTGCCATGATGCTAACCAGCCCCAGGCTGGTCAGCATCGGGCTGGATTCCCTAGGGACTTGGTGTCCGCAAAAGAAATGCAGGCCCCAACCCTAGGGGTACCCAGCCCTGTGCTGAAAGCATTAAGCCTCTTCACAAAACCCTGGGTGGTGGGTTTGGGGTAATAAATGGTTTAAACAGAACAGTGTAGGGTTCCCCCTCTTTTCCTTCAACCAGCCCTAGGCTTAGCCAGCTAGGGCTGATGGCACCATAGCAGGTGAACCCACGGCAAGGGGGTCCCCTGCCATGATGCCAGGCTGGATTCCCTTGATAGTTGGGGTCCAAAAGAAAAATTTCGGCCCCCTCCCTAGGGGTACCTAGCACTACCTTACACTATATACTTATGTAAATACAGAAAAGTTATATGGAGATATCATTTTATTAATCATTTACCAATTTCTTTTTCTATTCTATGACCATATCCATAATGGAAATTATTTTGTATTGGATTTAGATTGGAGATTATGGACCAATGTGGGCCTACCCAACCTCAACATTCGACTGCATTGTAGCTGATCCCCGTAAAGGAACCAAAATGTATGGTCTGAAGAGTTATATAGAATACCAGCTAACAACAACAGTACGTACGCTGAATAATTTTTATATTTTTTTACATGCGTAACACATTTACTTGAATTCTGACCTCTTCAGTGGTGCTTATATTATGAATAGCATGTAAAAGGTTAAATACTTTAATACAAATGGCTTTTGACGGCATTGAATATCACACATTCCACAATATTTCTACTGTTGGGTGTATATAAGAAAGTTTATATTTCCACTGATGCAAAGTTGTAAATTTAAAATATATCACCTTGTTCTTGAGACATTTTATTATTTTCAATAAACTGCTTATTGATCATTGAAATAAGACAGCTACAAGTCTGCCAGAGTGCTTTGATTTCAGTAATTTTTTTGTTTACAACCGTTTCCTTTCCCTTTTCCAGAACACAAACAGATCAGTAAACCACAGATATAAGCACTTCGATTGGCTCTATGAACGTCTTCTGGTGAAGTTTGGGTTAGCTATTCCCATCCCTTCTCTTCCAGACAAACAAGTTACAGGTAAAGTATTCGAGAATACCAAGTACGTTTGACCTTAGGTTCGACCTCATAGCTAGACTTGAAGAATAGTCACCAAGCCCCTCTATATTTAGTAATATGTATAATATTTTATAAATTATTAATATATTATCTTTCTTTATTAATACACTCATGTAGAGTTGAAATTTACATTGACCTTTCTGAAAAAAATAATAGAAACACAATAAACAAAACAATAGCAACGCCAAAGTGATGCACTTTAGTAAAATGGAAGGAGAGACATATATTGATATATGTCTATATGATATTAATATACACTCCCCTCTACAAATGGATTATGTGGCTTTGTAATAAGCCTTAGCAAATTGAACTGGCCGCATAAGAACGACAAATTGCACTTGCTTTGGAAAAAATAGAACTGTAACACTAAAGACACCTTTCAAATTAATTAAAGACAGTGCTAGATAATGAAACTGTCGACGCTTTTCGGGGAATCTCACCTCTTTGTCAGGAGAAAAGGAACTTGGCTCCAAATCTGTGTATGTACTAATTTAAATTGCTGAAAGTGAAGAAATGAGAAAAGGCATCAAAACGAGAAATAATGACAAAATTAAGTGGTGGATCAGGCTACATGTCATATTGATATCACTATAATAAAAATAAAAAGTAGCACAAAATGTGATACTAGATTTGGATCTATAAAATGTTGTTTCAATCTTTCAAAACCATATTACAATCAGATTACCATTAGCTTACAAAAAGAACAAAGATTTATAAATCACTAATTTATGACAGTGCTGACTCAAAATATTAATTTTAAATGGATTAAAATACATTGAATCCATAAATCGCAATAACAAATCAGCCTGGTTAAATAGAAGCTGAATTCAAGGGTCAATGGATCAAGTGCTGTTGATCAATCCTCATGGAACCAGACTATGCAACTCTGAAACTATTTTTGTTTGTTTAATGGTTTGAAAATGTAACTGATATACATGCTGATTAGGCTCACTCCTGATTCTAAACTTACAATGTCTCTTATTTACTTCAAAGGACTATATATCTACCACAATTTTCAAATTCTAAAATAAATATTTCCATGGTGTGTATCAGTAAATAGTTTTCAAACATAGAACACAGTTTTTTACAATGGTGGCTGATTTTGCTGCTCACACGTTTTTGGACTTGTCAGTGAATAAATTTGGTGCAGCTTTCTTCATATTTATATTTTTCAATTATTTGTGCTACGTGTGTCTAGTTCTGAAGTACTTTATTAATGCTGAGGTTCCAGTGGTTCTCCTATTGGAAGTGGGGTGTTCGTAGGTTTACATACCCATTTCAGAATGTCACTGGGGATTGTTGAATTTCTTGTAGTTTGCTTTATGGGAAGTGTTGCTTTTGGCACTTGAGTCTCTTTTCCAGTTTCACTATGACCGTCTCTTTAACGTGCACACTGCAGGTTATTGTTTTTTAAACAGCATGCAGTGTTGTAGAGATTTACAGTACTTCTAAGCATTGTTACAATACAAGGATGTAACAAATATAATCCTAACACAAGGAAATACCTTTCCTTAATTTGTCACATTATGGATAAATCATCATGCTTGCATGTATACATTTGTCCTTTGTTTCTTGTGTTTAATAGTTTCCTAGCAGACATCTACACTAACGATTCAGTTTCAATCATTGCAATTTTTTTTTATTTGCATTGTTCAAAGTGCATGTAGATAAAGCAACATTTCTTAGATGATAATTAATGGCTACAAGGATAATATTAATTACGGCGTTTTAAAATTTAAACATTTCAAAACTCTAATGCAGAGGTTTATAACCTGTTCCAGAACAACTGCTCCCCGCATACCCTGGCAGGGCACATTGTGAATTTCTGATGAGCAATAGCTAGAGAGAGCCACAGGTTAAACCAACCAGTATGATAGTGTACTGTGTGTTTTCTTCATTATGTCTGGCTCAAGGAACTATTTTCCTTTCTTGTCTATGCCAGATGACTCAGAGAGACAAAGCATTAAAAAGGGCTTTAGTACTGTGCAGAAAAATTGGCAACGCTCGATAGAAAGAGGACTCACAGCAGACCCTAGAAAATGAGTGTTATTTTTAAATTACAGTAAAAAGGCCATAAATATGATAATATTCTCATTAATGTAGACCACCTAAAGATTTAAATAATAACTAGAGATTGTTGTGATCAAGTTCTTAATGATGGGCTACAGGTTGTTCTATTTCCACCTCCTTCAACATAGTGTACACATGAAAGAACAGGAGGTAAAAATTTCAACAATAAGGTACTCACACGTTCGTAAAAAAAGACCTTAAAAATATCTGGAGGTAAGCATTAGCAAGCTATCCTTGAACTTGCTATAGGCAAGAGAGAGAAAACATGAGTTTTCAGGTACTAACCTGAATAACTCATGTTTGCTCTCTCTTTATTATTTTTAAGGTCTTTTTTTACGAACGTGTGAGTACCTTCTTGTTGAAATTTTTACCTCCTGTTCTTTCATGTGTACACTATGTTGAAGGAGGTGGGAATAGAACAACTTGTAGCCCATCAGATCATATTTAAAACAGCACAGATTATTTCTGGAGATAAGTGTGTTGATCTTGTGGGAAGCAGTGAACCATTGTCTTATGTATGTGAGGATAGGGCTGCATGTACCAGAGGTAACATCATCATATGTGGGAGTAAATGGAAGTAAGCAGAAGGCATCAGACTAAGTTACATAGCGAAAGGAGCTGGGTCCCCTAACAGAACAGAGTAGTGATAGGAGACTCTTGTGAAATTCAAGTGGAAAGGTATGTGGTATGAAACACACCTGTGACTGTTCACTATTAAAAACCTTTTGGTAAAAATTTATTTAAAGCAAATAGCACAGGGCACTTATTTATGTAATTGCACATGCACTTATTTTTATATTGTGAGATAGGAAATCGTTATTTCTGAGACCAGGGTAGAAAATTTGGTTTTCCTGTTGTAACCTTTCAAAAGCAAACACCTTATTTATGATGTATATCTGATAAAAATAAGTCTTTGTTTTGAAAGCCTTTTGCATATCTTGGTGCAAGGAAATGCTTTGTTGTACCTGTCTTTTGAAATGCATTCATGTCTAAGGTATATGTTTGATTTCTGATAAGCATTTGTAAGTCTGTTGTGTAGTCTGGAGAATGTTCTCATTAAGGCTAATAAAGTCTATTCAATGTGAGTGACCAACACTTGAATGCACAACAGGGGGACCTGTTACCTCAATGAATGGTCCTGTTAGACAGACAGGAACTCTAAACAATGGAGACAGAACATTTGAAGGATTATGTGGAAGTTAAATTGTGTTAGTTGCACAACTAGATTACATCCTGAGATCTGAGGGAATATTCTAGATGGGTTGGAGCCAGCTAGGTCCAAGGGGCTGGCTTACCTCTGCTAGGAGTTATGTCAGAACTGTATAAAAGATGAGCTGTGTGAGCATGTAATGTATCATTCTGATGTTCCATCTGACCTGACCACTGATACCTTAAATCAGTGTAACTGTCATTGTCAGGACACTTGAGCAATAAACATCACTCTGCTTCAAGACCCTGCTTGACAACTTCTTCAGTATTGCTGTAATCCTGTGACCTGCCGATTAGACCCTAAATCTAATCCATTCTCCGGCTGTCTGAGGTTTGATCCCAAGCTTTTCCAGTACCACTGCTCTGCCTGCTACCCATGCAGCTCTGGTCAGTGTGATAGGCCAGAGAGGATCCATCTACAGCAACCCGGAGCCATAGTAAGAGGTCCGGAGTTACCAGCCCAAGTGTACCAGTACTGGAGTACACTAGCAGTGACAGTTACCCAGAAGGAACGTGGTTCTGAGCGCCATAAAGGAGCTCAGTAGTTGCAGCATTGCAAGCCCCTCCTACTGCGGCAAGAGGGCGCATTTGGGATAACGAAAGGGAACGGTGGCAAAGTAAGCCCAGTCGGTTCCCAGCAATAGCAGACAGGGTGGCATAGGCGGTCCATCCTGTCACAACACCCTTATATGAAATTAAGTTCATACATCCAACTTTTTTCATAGATGAAAACAAAGTTTATAACTCAGTATGCTGCAGCAATATGCATTTAATTATCATTCTAGTGAACTGATGCACAACACGTGGGCACATGGCCATATGTGCCCAAAGGGGAAGCAGAACAGATAGGGAGACATGGGACACCAGGACTTAAATACTACAGTAGTATTTCTGTTCCGCTTCCCCCGGTATCTGTCCAGTATGTTCTGGGTCTCAATGTGAGGTCAGTCTGGCAGTGAATAAGAATGAATGAGCTGCACAATCCGCTGCCAGACTGTTCCTCTACTAGTGCAACGCTTAGCCTCATGAAGGAGAATATGTCTTGCTGTGTTTTACAGGTGAGATGTGATACTGCAAAGTAATGGCTCCACCCACTGTAATGGTGCACCACCGCTTAGCAGCGTTGCACATACCTCTCCCCATAGGGACTATGCAGTTATGTCATACCTTTCAACATACAAAGAGGTTCCTTTTTCTGTAGTACATTCTATGTATTTTACATGTTTAAGCAAGTTAAATATTATTGTAGCCCCTCCAAAGGAGTACTATTTCCGACTGCGGGCCCTAGACCAAAAAATATTTTGCACCCCTTTTCTAGAGCTTATTGAAACAGTAGATCCCTAATAAAGCTGTCATTAGAATTAGTAAAACAAAATTATTTGCAAATACATCAAGACTTGATTACAAAACACTTTCGTGTAGGCATGATGACTGTTATTTTATATAAAAAGGATCATGCTTCAGTCACTAAGAGCACATAAACAATGAACTTAAGCCTGTTGATTTTTTTAAACAATTCAAGAAAAATATGAGACAATTAGAAAAATATATAAATATAGGTGAACACTTGCATGTTTTTAGGATTTGTTTTATTCCAACGGTGCATGCTGTGAAAAAGTTTGTTCTCCTCTCCATCAGGATTTAGTCAGTAAATAACATGTGGGTATGCCTTAGATGCTTAGTAGTTTGGATTAGACTGGTATGGTTTTCTTTTGTAAATAAAGTTTTAAACACGATATGAAGAATGATTTAATGTTTTCTTGGAGTCAACTTAAAAGACATACTGTACTAAAGACACATTAAAATATAAACTATGAGAGAGAACAAACAGCTGGGACGCTGGTACCATTCTGCGCATGCGCGTACCACTGAAGAAGACACAGCTGTTTCATTGCAAGTTTTACACTATGCTGCCCCCCACTCCACAGAGGGGAGGGGGGGGGGGGTAAGGAACCTGATTGCAAGACCGTCAGCACAAGTCCCTCTCCCACCTAATACTTTCTTGTAGGCACACTGCTTGTTATTCGGACTCCACAGACTGTCCGCCGCTGTGCTTGTACAAATAATGCATTTAAGACTCAGACAGCCTATAAGAGTGGACCACTCACCAGGCTTATTACAGGTTTGAAAGCCACTTTACTGCCTGTTGGATGTTTTTCTGAGCTTATGGAACATTATCCATGCCATTTGGACTTTTATAGCTCCTCCTTTATTTGCGATTGTACCATAGGGGACACTGCCTATGTATAATTGGGAAGATTTCCCTTCATTACAATCTCTGCAGTGTGTAATAAACGACACACTAATATATTTTCTGTCTTATTTGTCATTTTATTCTGGCCAAAACTGTCATTTTATATGTCACAGAATAAACTATTTCTATACTACATATTATTTAGCGCCAAGGAATTTCTTACCTTTCACAATTGTTTCTTGGGACAGGGGTTTCCCTATTTTCCTCTGGCAGCTTCACAGACACACAAGGAGCACTGTATTCTATCCTATTTTTCCATATGAACTTTCTTACATGTAGAAGCATTGTGCAGGGACTTATGGTCGTCGGTGATCAAAAAACTAACATTTGCAATAAAAAAATATTGGGTCAAAAATCCAAGACCTGATCCACCAAACCACACCCATTTTGGTTTCCAATAATTATAATAGTCCTGACAAAGATGGGACTTTCTTAAGGTGCATAGGAAGCACTGGCACCATAGAGTAAAATCCCAAATTAAAAAAGCTTTATAATGTGGAGTGAAGAAACTCAAAATGTTTTGTAATAGATAACACATTTATTTTCATTCTAAATTGAACTAAATTGATTATAGCTGACTTCTGATAGTTTTCTAGTTATTGTGACACTTGTACTACTTTCACATTCTTTTATTTTAAACTCAAGCGTTTCTTTTACCATTATTAATACTATGTGATGCATTATTGAACACACATGGCATTTTTTGGCTTTTAAAGATCCACATTCAATATTTTTTTTTTACGTATATGAAATCATCTATATTTTCAAAGTATCTTACTATTTCATGTAATTTTTATTACTGGAGGTTGTGAGATACAAGCGATGACTGATTTTGTTTCTGTCTCCATATGACCTTTAGTTTGTTTAAATTACCTCTCAGTGCAGATTATAGCCAGTTTCTATCGAGGATGGGTTTGTTGTTGTGCCTAAATGTGTTTTGTGTACAGTATTACTAACAGCATTCTCAGCAGAATCGGAAGACAATTGTTTAGTTTTTTTCCCGACTGTTCATGCAACAGTTTATAAACAGAAATGATGTAAGAAGCATACAGACAATTGTTCCTGTGGTGATGTTTCTGTGTGTCAATTTCCCCTAAATA